>NW_020702752.1:0-2251 GCF_002925995.2 Terrapene triunguis | reverse complement strand
AAGTAGTAACAGACAGAACAAAGTAAGTCACAAGCAAAATAAAATAAAATGCGCAAATCTATGCCTAATCAAACTAAATACAGATAATCTCACCCTCAGAGATGCTTCAGTAAGTTTTTCTCAGACTGGACACCTTCCAGGCCTGGGCACAATTCTTTCCCCTGGTACAGCTTTTGTTCCAGCTTAGGTGTTAGCTAGGGGCTTCTCCATGATGGCTCCTCCCCCCCTCTGTTCCCTTCCACCCCTTTATATATCTTTTGCATAAGGCGGGAACCCTTTGTCTCTCTGGGTTTTCCCTCCCCCTCACTGGAAAAGCACCAGGTTAAAGATGGATTCCAGTTCAGGTGACATGATCACATGTCACTGCAAGACTTCATTACTCACTTGCCAGCACACACATATACAGGAAGACTCACAGGTAAACAGCCATCTGCAGACAATGGGAGTCATCAAGATTCCAAACCATCATTAATGGCCCACACTTTACATAATTACAATAGGCCCTCAGAGTTACATTTTATATTTCTAGTTTTAGATACAAGAGTGGTACATTTATACAAATTAGATGATCATACTCAGTAGATTATGCACTTTGTAATGATACCTTACAAGAGACCTTTTGCATGAAGCATATCCCAGTTACATTATATCACTTATTACCGTATTTTCTCTAAATCTATCCCAGTTACATTATATTGACTTATTATTATATTTTTATAAAACCATGTAGACTGCACAACGTCACACCCTCCTCCTGAACTTACTGCCAGAGACTTGGACACTGACCATGGCGGAGGCAGTATACCTAAAATTTGTTTTTGGGCTCCCCTATGGGGCAGACACTCCTGTGTCCCCCAAAAGGGAAAGAGACCCTGATCCAGCTGTAGGCTCACAGCTCCAAGCTATGAGAGACCTTTCGCTGGCCAGCAAAATCCCCTCCCTTTCACTCAGGTTGGGTTTGCTTCCAGCTAGAGTCCTTGGGGTTTGTTTCCACCGCAGCAGTCACCAGGACCCCAACTTCCAGCTCCAGGATACATGTCTCTGTGCACCTCTTCCACTCCATTACAGCCAGGTCATGCTTCTGGGTCTTACTTGCTTTGTCTCTTAAGTCCAGGCTGGTGGGCAGCCTTTTCTTTTCCCAGGTCTGCCTTTTCCCAGGCAAATTGTACATCAATTTCCATTTGTCTTCCCTTGAGACCATCACTTGATGAGCTGGGATGCCACAGAAAACATCCTCCTGCCAGAACAGGCACCCCTCCACTCCTGTCTTGCTAGGTTAGACACTTCAGTCAGCTTCAGCACAGACAGAGGTTGGGCCACACCCATCTGCAGTTCACTGAAACTGAGATGCACTCAGTTCAGGGGCTTCTTAAGTTAACAGAGACATTCCCAGTGCCCATTGTTCAGTCTTTCTGGGCAATTTGCAACTTGTGTAGTTTTAGCTTCTTTTGATCTTCATTCTTACTTATTTTGCTTCCTTTTCTGTCCCTACTTCCCTTTCCCGAAATAAGCAAACAGAAAATAACAAACCAGTAGCCACTTTGTCTGTTCTCCAGCCACCACACTTAAAACTCACTTAAAATCACTACCAGTATCTCAAAGCAATCAGCTGTGCACAGACCCTGCTCGACTACGCCACTGTGACGGGTTGGATCACAGAAACCCCCTTGGGAGCTGCCACCTAATGTGCAAAGACTACCCCTGCTTCTGTTTTCCCTGCCAGCTCAGGACTCCAGCACCCCGTCTTGCTGAATTAGACACTCCAGTCCACTTCAACACAGACCCAGGGTCTGAATCACTTGTCCCAAAACTGCAAGTTTACCCAAAAACAGCTCACAGGAGTGTGCTTGTCTTTAGCACTCAGATGCCCAACTCCCAATGGGGTCTAAACCCAGATAAATCCGTTTTACCCTGCATAAAGCTTATGCAGGGCAAACTCATAAATTGTTCGCCCTCTATAACACTGATAGAGAGATATGCACAGCTGTTTGCTCCCCCAGGTATTAATACATACTCTGAGTAAATTACTAAATAAAAAGTGATTTTATTAAATACAGACAGTAGGATTTAAGTGGTTCAAAGTAGTAACAGACAGAACAAAGTAAGTCACAAGCAAAATAAAATAAAATGCGCAAATCTATGCCTAATCAAACTAAATACAGATAATCTCACCCTCAGAGATGCTTCAGTAAGTTTTTCTCAGACTGGACACCTTCCAGGCCTGGGCACAATTCTTTCCCCTGGTACAGCT
>NW_020702751.1:0-2946 GCF_002925995.2 Terrapene triunguis | reverse complement strand
TATAACACAATTTAAACCTAAACTCCTATATCCTTCAGAGTTTGGTTAATTAACTGAAAGTTTACACTCTTTTTCCTATAGTGCCAGGCTTGCTAAAGCTGGCGGTGTGCACACCAGTTTTATAATAACTGTGGATTCTATGCTTGCTTGCTCCCCCTTTCGCATTCTCCACCAATAATGTTGTCCCACAAACTTACACAGGATCGTTTTAGGGGTCAAGACAAAGATGCCACATTTATTATTAATCTGTAACTATTAGCAAATACCTTAATGCTTATACACATACACTCACACACACACACACACACCAAAATGTTCTGCAGCTGCTGGATAGTTACCAGTCCTGATTGTAGTTTGAGTTCGCAGCTTGGGATCGTAGCTCGTGACAGCTAACTGGCCAGGAAAGCTGAGCACGAGGAGGAGCCGGGTCTCTGTCGGGCGCGCACCGATGCTCCTTGATGTTGATAGCAGAACGTTACCCAAAGTCTCTCATCTCACCCTTCCTTTTTTATAGGAGTTTAGTTTGGATTCAAAGTTCCTAGGTCTTGCTGTGTCACGCCGCCTCTGGGTTTGTTTGATCACCCGTCAATTGCAGGCGTGACTGTCAGCCTGGGACCTGGCTTTGATCTTCCTTCTGTTGTTTCTTTTTAGGGCGGATGCTTCTTGCTTGAGTTAGGGCTGTTGTCTAGTTCTTCAGCCGTTGGTATTTGAACTTTATCTCATCAGGACGGGCTGGTGCTGGAGGTTGATTCTATTACCCATGCATCCCTCATTCACACATCTCAACTAGACTAATAAAATTACAGCAGGGTTTGCAACAATGAAGGTTGCAGCAAGCCCTTACAAAATGGAGTAAGCGTTTTAAAATGGGGTTTGAATTACAATATGGCACAGAAGTTACAATGTAGGCAAAATGGCAAGTGTAATGAAATGGTGAACAGAAGTTACAATGGTACAGTGAATAACTAAAAACAATTTCATTTACATTGGTTCTACATTGTCCCCCTTTTGACCCTTCAATCCAGGGGCATTGAATGGGTCACACTTTATGTAATTGTTTTAAGGCAGAACCAACATAACAGTTAGGATTACTAATAGGACAATGATGGGATGAAAAATTATATTTAGAATTGCTGACCAGGTGGGCTGCTCCTACAACACTTTGCCCCTTTATTTATGATTATTACAGCAGTTGTTATTGTAGGGCACAGGTGATCTGTTGCAAACAAACCAAACAATTATAAAACCATTACCATTACAATAATTGGGTACATTGACAAACAAGATGAGGCCCAAGTTTGATGCTGCAATAGCCATCAAACAATAAAAGTCACTGAGGTCAGGACCTTCTTAAGCACACACAACAAATAAGATTTTGTAGGAGTACCACAGTTGTCATGCAAGGTTAAGCTGATTTGGACTTAAACTAACATTTAGTTGCTAAAATGTTGCAGAATTTCCTATTTTTAACAGTTGTTCTCAAGAGGTTTCTGGGGACCTGAAAGATGGGGCCCTACAATCATGGGCCAAGGTTTTACAGGTTATGGGGGCCCAAGAACTACCCTTTAGGGCTTGGGGAAGTAGAACCAGAGTGCATAGAGGAAAGTGTGGAATTAACAATACAAGCAAATGTAACTAACAATGCAAATGTATTAATAACAAAAATTAACAACAAAATGACTATTAGAGAACCTAACAAAAAATAAACCTGATACATTGGGGACCAAAATCCTTTGGACACAAGTGGTGATTGATAAATTGGATGGACATGGGGGAAGTAGAGAGAGGAAAAGACATTTGCCCTGTCTAGTGTAGTATCCCCTCTTTTTCTGGACCCAATGCTAGCACAGGACACCACTAGAGACAGACACAGAACATGCAACACAGAACACTGAACACAGACTTTGTCATGACACTATAACCATGGGATTTTATAACTCTTCAGCTGGTACCAGCTCTCCTGATGTTCTGGTTTAGAGCCTGAAAGATAAAAGCTTGGAAACAAATTAGCACAGTGCTTTCACCATGGCAGAACCTGCTTAGTCTCTGCCACAGTGTGTTTGGTACTTGGGGCTGCACAAATGCTAATTAAGTGGTGCATTTCTTGTGAGTGTAAATCCTCCCTTTCTCTCAGTAAAAGGGCGTTAACACTCCATCTAGAAAAAAAAAATTTGTTTTAAAATCTCCAGCCATTTTGCCATGGCCTGGAGATCTGAGGCAGAAGCAGGCACTGTTGTTAACTGTTTTAATGGCATTTTGGCCCTGGGAGGAGGAATTTACCCAAATATCCCAAATATCCCCCTTCCCAATCTCCAGAGGGGTCCCAAAGGTTTTTCCCCTTCTGGGGTCTCAAATGTTTTTTCTTCTGATGTTACTGCTGCTGTAAGATTTGAGAGTGCTGTTTTAACTCTCTGTACCTAACCTGTTTTCAGTTTTTCTATCTGTTGCTTGCCTGGGCCCGATCCTGCTTTTTCCAATAAACAGTTTCTTTCCATGGGCACAAGCCTTGTTTCACTACTAATTTAGCAAGGAGGGTGGGCTTTCCAACTAGTCCCCACCCTTCCTGGTCCCGTTCCTTAAACATTTTCTTCAAAATTGTGAAATTACCACAATAATACTTACAAAAAAACCCAAAACAAACAAACATAAACCACACTACACTGCCCAAACTCCTATATCCTTCAGAGTTTGGTTTAACAGAACAAGATCTGTATCTTATGTTTTTAACCCACTCTGGGCCAGAGGGAGAGACGCTAAGCCTCCCTCTGTATTACTCGGTCTGCTACCACCGAGGGTTCATACACTAATTATACAAATCCTTCCCCGGATCAGAGTGAGAAACACTAAGTTCTCCTCTTTAGCTCAGTCTTGCTACGGCTGAGGGTGTATGTACCTCTATAACACAATTTAAACCTAAACTCCTATATCCTTCAGAGTTTGGTTAAT
>NW_020702750.1:0-2515 GCF_002925995.2 Terrapene triunguis | reverse complement strand
GGGTGAAGGGTTAATTCGGATTAACGCAGCTAAATCCGAATTAAAGTTGTAGTGTAGACCAGGCCTATGAGTGCGCAACTGGTGAAAGAGCAATTATCAGTGGTTCACTGTCAAACTAAGAGGGTGTATCTAGTGGGGTTCTACAGGGGCCAGTCCTGGGTTGAATACTATTTAATATTTTCATTAATTACTTGGATAATGGAGTGGAGAATCTGCTTATAAAATACGCAGATAACACAAAGCTGGGAGAGGTTGCGAGCACTTTGAAGACAGATTTAGAATTCCAAACAACTGACAAATTAGAGAATTGATCTGAAATCAACAAGATAAAATTAAATAAAGACAAGTGCAAAGTACTTAAGAAGGAAAAATCAAATGCACAACTACAAAATGGAGAATAACTGGCTAGGTGGTAGGACTGCTCAAAAGGATGATCTAGAGGATATACTGAATCACATATGAATGAGTCAACAATGTGATACAGTTGTTGAAAAGGTTAATATCATTCTCTGGAGTATTAACAGGAGTGTCAGACAAGGGAGGTGATTGTCCCGCTCTAGTTGGCACTGGTGAGGCCTCAGCTGGAGTACTGCATCCAATTCTGGGTGCCACGCTTCAGGAAATAGGTAGGCTTACCTTCAGTCAATATGGAGAACAACTGATGGCTTCCTCTTTATAACAGCCCTTAACATAGTTGAAAACTGTTTTCAGTTCCCCTTCAGTCGTCTTTTCTCAAGACTAAACAGGCCCGGCTTTTTTAATCTTTCCACATAGGTCAGGTTTTCTAAACCTTTATCATTTTGTTGTTCTCCTCTGGACTCTCTCCAATTTGTCCACCTATTTCCTGAAGCGTGGCACCCAGAATTGGATGCGGTACTCCAGCTGAGGCCTCACCAGTGCCAACTAGAACAGGACAATCACCTCCCGTGTCTGACACTCCTGTTAATACATCAGAGAATATTAGCCTTTTCAACAACTGCATCACATTGTTGACTCAATGGAAGGAGATTTAGGTTAGATGTTAGGAAAAACTTCCTAACTCTAAGGGCTGGTCCACACTACCCGCCCAATTCGGCGGGTAGAGATCGATCTTCTGGGATCGATTTATCGCGTCTCATCTGGACGCGATAGATTGATCCCAGAAGCGCTCCCCCGTCGACTGCGGAACTCCTGCTCGCCGAGAGGAGGAAGCGCTGTCGACAGGGGAGCCTGCCTGCGCCGCGTGGACCCGAAGTAAGTAAATTTAGTTCGATATAGGAAACGTCGACTTCAGCTACGCTATTCTCGTAGCTGAAGTTGCGTTTCCTATATCGATCCCCCGCCCCAGTGTGGACCTGCCCTGAGAGTAGTTAAGCTCTGGAACAGGCTTCCAAGGGAGATTGTGGAATCCCATCACTGGAGGGTTTTAAGAACAGGTAGAACAAACACCTGTCAGAGACAATCTGGGTTTACTTGGTCCTACCCCAGCACAGGGAGCTGACAGCGATGACCTCTCAAGGTCCCTTCCAGCCCGACATTTCAGATTCTATGACCAACGGGAGAGATTTAGAGAGTCCCAGCCCATAATACCCAATAGCCTGGCAGTTATGGCACCCACCTGGCATGCAAGAGACTGGCAGAGCAGGGACTTACCCCATCTCTCTGACAGTCCAGGTGAGTGCAATAACCACTGAGCTCCTGGTTATAAGAGAGGACACCTGTGTGTGTGTGTGTGTGTAAGGGCTGACCTGACACACCTAACTCCAGAAGAGGGTTCACAGCTGTGACTCCGGGCAGGTACAGCACCAACTCTCCTTGAGAGGCAGGGCTCAGGCCCCACCCCTCTCCTTGGCATTTCCTAATGACCAGTTTAGGCTGCTCCCGAGTTAACGTCCTGGCCTTTGGAAATCCCTTTCTCTCCCCCTGCACTGTACAGGGCACTGAGCACTTAACTTGGGACTGAGGAGTCTGCTGGGCTGCAGGGTGCTTAGTTAGGTGTTTCTATATCCAGCGCTGCAACACCTGAGCCCTTGGCTGGGATTGGGTCCCCAGCCCAGCTAGACAGACTCCCGCTAGCATGCCAGAAATAGTGGCGTGCCTGTTGTGGCTGCAGCAGAGGCTCGGCTAGCCACTGACCTCAGCCCCAGAGGGCTTGAGAGCCCAAGCTGCCACATCCCCACTATTTTTCGCATGCTGGCTTGAACAGCCCTAGCACAAGTCTGCGGGAGGCTTGCTGCCAGGTGCAGTATAGACTTCCCCTGAATACCTCCAGCCCCAGTTCCTTTGCCACCCTCCCCCCCCGGGACTGTTAGCACGTGGCGGTACTGTGTGCAGTGTCCACCTCCCTGGCCAGCATTGGGAGTCTGAGAATTAGTCACCTGCTGCAGACAGGGCGGAGCAGCCCAGGGCAGCACTGAGCCCTGGGGCTCACGTGGGAATACCCCGTTTGTGAGAAAGTGAGAGGGGCACCGTGGCAGGGACTGGGAAGGACAGAGGGGGTGCTGCAGAGCAGCATGCTGGGCACCCCCACACAGTC
>NW_020702749.1:0-1148 GCF_002925995.2 Terrapene triunguis | reverse complement strand
CATTTGCAGTCTTTACAGATAACACCCCATTGACATATTTGCAAACCACAAACTAGGCGCATTGGAGCAACCGTGGGCTTCCTGTCTGGCAAATTACAACTTCACTATCAGAACAACCGACTGCACAGAATTAATGTGAATGCCAGTGTCGTCTAGGCTGCCACAAAAGGTGATTCCAAAAGAAGACTCGGGTGAAAGGGAGGCTTTAGAAATGCCGCCGTTTCTAAATGTTCCTATCGAGGAAGTACAGGTTTATTAACAATATTACTATGAGTGCGCAACTGGTGAAAGAGCAATTATCAGTGGTTCACTGTCAAACTAAGAGGGTGTATCTAGTGAGGTCCTACAGGGGCCAGTCCTGGGTTGAATACTATTTAATATTTTCATTAATTACTTGGATAATGGAGTGGAGAATCTGCTTATAAAATATGCAGATAACACAAAGCTGGGAGAACTTTGAAGACAGATTTAGAATTCCAAACAACTGACAAATTAGAGAATTGATCTGAAATCAACAAGATAAAATTAAATAAAGACAAGTGCAAAGTACTTAAGAAGGAAAAATCAAATGCACAACTACAAAATGGAGAATAACTGGCTAGGTGGTAGGACTGCTCAAAAGGATGATCTAGAGGATATACTGGATCACATATGAATGAGTCAACAATGTGATGCAGTTGTTGAAAAGGCTAATATCATTCTCTGGAGTATTAACAGGAGTGTCAGACACGGGAGGTGATTGTCCTGTTCTAGTTGGCACTGGTGAGGCCTCAGCTGGAGTACTGCATCCAACTCTGGGTGCCACGCTTCAGGAAATAGGTAGGCTTACCTTCAGTCAATATGAAGCGTGGCACCCAGAATTGGATGCGGTACTCCATCTAGAACAACTGATGGCTTCCTCTTTATAACAGCCCTTAACATAGTTGAAAACTGTTTTCAGTTCCCCTTCAGTCGTCTTTTCTCAAGACTAAACAGACCCAGCTTTTTTAATCTTTCCACATAGGTCAGGTTTTCTAAACCTTTATCATTTTGTTGTTCTCCTCTGGACTCTCTCCAATTTGTCCCTGCCAGGGGCCCCCAGCCTGCCCCCCTGCACAGCCCCTCCCTGCCAGGGGCCCCCAGCCTGCCCCCCTGCGCAGCCCCTCCCT
>NW_020702748.1:0-2032 GCF_002925995.2 Terrapene triunguis | reverse complement strand
GGCTCCCTGTGGAGAAGGAGGGAGCCAGGGCGGGCTCCTTGGGTGACCGCTGGGGAGAAGGCCCAAACACCACCGACGTGGGCCTGTGAAGCCGGGCAGTTGTGGGGTTAGAGTACATTGCTCCCTGTTGGCTTAGGGGCCCTAGACCAGCAACCATAGCAGAGGGGTACCACCTAGAGACAAGGGGCTAAAATCCTGTGAGGAGGGAGGCAATTAGGCTGACAGTAGAACCAGCAGGGGTCTATTAGGCCAACAGCAGGACCAGCATGGGATGACTGGGCCGACGGCAGGACCAGCACGAGGCGATGGGGCCGACGGCAGGACCCGTGCCTGGCAAACAGGCCGATGAGAGGACCAGCAGCAGGGATGAATGGGCTGATGGCAGGACGAGCATGGGGAGACTGGGTTGATGTCAGGACCAACGCTGGGCAAACAGGCCAACGTCAGGACCAGCGGGGGTCAACTGGGCCAACAGCAGGCCTAGCACCAGGCAAACAGGTCAATGGCAGGACCGGCACTATATGTGTCTATGTCTAAGTGACCAAGTGACTGATGATTTGGGTACCTCAAGTTTGGGGGTCTGGTTTTCAGAGGGTGGGGACTCAGCACTTCCTGAAACTCAGGCCCTTTAACGTAACTCAAGTTGGGGCCCCAAAATTGCTGCTTACTCTTGTTAATTTAGGCCTTAACTCTAGCATGACAAGCGGGGACTTGGAGTCACCTGTGCCAGACAGCTAAGGAGTCCTCTAGCTCCTGTCGAAACACACACGCAGGTGTAGGGCTGGGGCTGGAATGCACATGAGCACATGTGTAATGGGGACTGAGGTGGGGGGAGCGAGTGTCAGGAATGGGGAGTTACTGAGGTACAGGAGGGTGGGGGGGTCAGATCTAGCTCGTCCCTGCCTGGCTGGGCTCCACAGGCATCATGGCAAGGGGCGTCTGAAGGTGGGATCTGATGGTTCATGGGTTTCTTATCAATAGCCTTCACTTGCCCCAGAATGGCTTTATTGTCATCAAGCAGCATGTGTAACACCAGGTACATGGCAGTAGAAAGCGTTGCTTTATCTAAATGTAAGCAGGGGCTGAATGAGCTCTCCCCTGACCTCTAGCGATGAGCTGAGGGACAAGACTGCAGGAACAGCCCATGTTTGCATAGACACACTTACACTACCTAGGCGCGTAGCACGATGGGGCTGCTTTGCCAAAGTGATCCCTTTTGCCTGGTGTTGGGTTTCACAAGTCACTCGAGTGCAGGGGTAACGAAATGTTGTTGTCCTTATTGTATGAGTAAAGGGGGACAGAACTGTACGTCGCCTGCCCTGATTGACGGGATGACCCTGACTTGAATCTCGCTCACTAAGCAGGATGCCAAGTGCCAGTAAAGGAAAGAGAAGGTAGGACCAACAGATGTTCCTGGCTGGTGAGGTGGGCTTTGATTTAAGGAAGCCAGGACACCATTCGATTCTCTCCTCTCCACTGTTTAAAGACAACGGAGTAGGTTCAACTGAGATTCCTTGTTTTGTTCAATGATCACTAGAGCTGGGATCACTGACAACCAGGTGCTGAGCCTTACACCTGCTGTTGGATGGTGTTGCAGTGAAAGAGACTGTGCAGCCTGCAGTAGCAGTGCGGTTCCCCGCTGCCCTCTGAAATCTCTGAGAGTGGGGTTAAGTGGTGGAACCTCAGAATGTAACGTTGCAGCAGAGACGCTGTGGTGGCAGAGGGCAGCAGCAGAGAGACTATGGTGGCAGAGGGATGACGGCAGCGGAGCAACCCATAGCGCCGTGGCCAACGGCGGCAGAGTTTAACAACAGTGGCAGCTCCGTGAACAGTGGCAGCTGTGAGCCAGTTGTAGTGGTGACTGCAGCAGCTGAGACTTTGCTCAACTCCTACCTGGCCGGGGGTGGGCGGTGAATTCATGTGAACATACCTTTGAACTCAGGGTCTTCGCTGACCAAGGACAGCACCTGTGAGTGGGGTGCCGCGGGGGGGAGGGGAATGGCAGGTTAAAGGAGCATTTGTACCTCTGACT
>NW_020702747.1:0-1031 GCF_002925995.2 Terrapene triunguis | reverse complement strand
GGGTGAAGGGTTAATTCGGATTAACGCAGCTAAATCCGAATTAAAGTCGTAGTGTAGACCAGGCCTAAATGTAAGCAGGGGCTGAATGAGCTCTCCCCTGACCTCTAGCGATGAGCTGAGGGACAAGACTGCAGGAACAGCCCATGTTTGCATAGACACACTTACACTACCTAGGCGCGTAGCACGATGGGGCTGCTTTGCCAAAGTGATCCCTTTTGCCTGGTGTTGGGTTTCACAAGTCACTCGAGTGCAGGGGTAATGAAATGTTGTTGTCCTTATTGTATGAGTAAAGGGGGACAGAACTGTACGTCGCCTGCCCTGATTGACGGGATCACCCTGACTTGAATCTCGCTCACTAAGCAGGATGCCAAGTGCCAGGAAAGGAAAGAGAAGGTAGGACCAACAGATGTTCCTGGCTGGTGAGGTGGGCTTTGATTGAAGGAAGCCAGGACACCATTTGATTCTCTCCTCTCCACTGTTTAAAGACAACGGAGTAGGTTCAACTGAGATTCCTTGTTTTGTTCAATGATCACTAGAGCTGGGATCACTGACAACCAGGTGCTGAGCCTTACACCTGCTGTTGGATGGTGTTGCAGTGCAAGAGACTGTGCAGCCTGCAGTAGCAGTGCGGTTCCCCGCTGCCCTCTGAAATCTCTGAGCGTGGGGTTAAGTGGTGGAAGCTCAGAATGTAACGTTGCAGCAGAGACGCTGTGGTGGCAGAGGGCAGCAGCAGAGAGACTTTGGTGGCAGAGGGATGACGGCAGCGGAGCAACCCATAGCGCCGTGGCTAACGGCGGCAGAGTTTAACAACAGTGGCAGCTCCGTGAACAGTGGCAGCTGTGAGCCAGTTGTAGTGGTGACTGCAGCAGCTGAGACTTTGCTCAACTCCTACCTGGCCGGGGGTGGGCGGTGAATTCATGTGAACATACCTTTGAACTCAGGGTCTTCGCTGACCAAGGACAGCACCTGTGAGTGGGGTGCCGTGGGGGGGAGGGGAATGGCAGGTTAAAGGAGCATTTGTACCTCTGACT
>NW_020702746.1:0-1115 GCF_002925995.2 Terrapene triunguis | reverse complement strand
GGCTCCCTGTGGAGAAGGAGGGAGCCAGGGCGGGCTCCTTGGGTGACTGTTGGGGAGAAGGCCCAAACACCACCGACGTGGGCCTGTGAAGCCGGGCAGTTGTGGGGTTAGAGTACATTGCTCCCCGTTGGCTTAGGGTCCCTAGACCAGCAACCATAGCAGAGGGGTACCACCTAGAGACAAGGGGCTAAAATCCTGTGAGGAGGGAGGCAATTAGGCTGACAGTAGAACCAGCAGGGGTCTATTAGGCCAACAGCAGGACCAGCATGGGATGACTGGGCCGACGGCAGGACCAACACGAGGCGATGGGGCCGACGGCAGGACCCGTGCCTGGCAAACAGGCCGATGAGAGGACCAGCAGCAGGGATGAATGGGCTGAGGGCAGGACGAGCATGGGGAGACTGGGTTGATGTCAGGACCAATGCTGGGCAAACAGGCCAACGTCAGGACCAGCGGGGGTCAACTGGGCCAACAGCAGGACTAGCACCAGGCAAACAGGTCAATGGCAGGACAGGCACTATATGTGTCTATGTCTAAGTGACCAAGTGACTGATGATTTGGGTACCTCAAGTTTGGGGGTCTGGTTTTCAGAGGGTGGGGACTCAGCACTTCCTGAAACTCAGGCCCTTTAACGTAACTCAAGTTGGGGCCCCAAAATTGCTGCTTACTCTTGTTAATTTTGGCCTTAACTCTAGCATGACAAGCGGGGACTTGGAGCCACCTGTGCCAGACAGCTAAGGAGTCCTCTAGCTCCTGTCGAAACACACACGCAGGTGTAGGGCTGGGGCTGGAATGCACATGAGCACATGTGTAATGGGGACTGAGGTGGGGGGAGCGAGTGTCAGGAATGGGGAGTTACTGAGGTACAGGAGGGTGGGGGGTCAGATCTAGCTCGGCCCTGCCTGGCTGGGCTCCACAGGCATCATGGCAAGGGGCGTCTGAAGGTGGGATCTGATGGTTCATGGGTTTCTTATCAATAGCCTTCACTTGCCCCAGAATGGCTTTATTGTCATCAAGCAGCATGTGTAACCCCAGGCACATGGCAGTAGAAAGCGTTGCTTTATCTAAGGGTATGTCTACACTACAGGATTAATCCGAATTTAGATAATTCGAAT
>NW_020702745.1:0-10682 GCF_002925995.2 Terrapene triunguis | reverse complement strand
GGGGGGGAGGGGAATGGCAGGTTAAAGGAGCATTTGTACCTCTGACTTTCACACGGCAAGGGGGAGACACTGTGGCAAAGGACACGGCCCAATGTACTCTGAGGTGGGTCTTAATTCATGGTCACATACTTTCGAATCATGGTTGTGGTGTTTTCCCAAATGAATGCTGGGTTCCTTTCTCCTTTTTATTGAACGTTTTCTTTGCAATACACAGACTCAGTGCTTGTGAGAGGGAAAATATCGCCTCTTAGTGTCACCCTGGGGTGGTGCTTAATTTAGGGTGACCAGACAGCAAATGTGAAAAATCAGGACAGGGGGTGGGAGGGTAATAGGAGCCTATATAAGAAAAAGACCCAAAAATCGGGACTGTCCCTATAAAATCAGGACATCTGTCACCCTAGCTTAATTTTCCCAGTTTATTGGGTTGGGACTGGAGCAGGTTCTGTTTTGTATTGTTAAGAGGAACCCCTAAAAGGGGTGCCGTTGGACACTCAGCCATCCTGCACCCTCAGTTACGTTGTGCAGCCCCAGGGAACTCATGGCTCGCGCCCAGGACAGAATGTGGACTTCTCCACACTGGAATCTCTTGCTGAAAAGGGCGGGCTCTGCTGGTCACATGGCGAGTTAGGCAGGAGGTAGAAATAAAGGGCATGTCTGTGCTGCAAGAAAAGCCCAACAGCAGCGTAAGTCTCAGAGCCAGGGGATACAGACTCCGCATCAGGCTACAGTGGTAAATATAACTGTAGATGTTCCCACGCAGGCTGGAGCTCGGGGTCTGAGACCCACTCCTTTTGCCCGGTTTCAGAGCCCAGGTGCCAGCCCAAGCAGAAACGGCTACACTGCTATTTTTAGCACCATAGCGCAAGCCCCGTGAACCTGAGTCTGGAGACCTGGCTTCTGAGGCTCGCTGCCATGGGTGGTTTTTTGCAGTGTAGATGTGTCCAAAGTTATCAGTGGGTCTTTTTCGGGGGGCCTATCTGCTAATAACGCCCCCTTGCTCAGACACCCAGGGCCTGGGGGTCCTTTATTCTTCACGAACTATTTAGCAGACCTGCTCCACTCACATAAATGAAACTGAATCCTGCCATATGAGGACTGGTTCAAATGAAAGGACAATATGGACACTCCTCCCCCAATCCCCATCTGTCCCCTCTAGCAAGGGCCAGTGGCTGGAAGGTGAAGACGACAAAGTTCAAAATGGAAATAAGACGCAAATATCTAACAGTCAGGGTGTCTGATCAATGTCACAGATTACCTAGGGACATGCTTTGATTTAGTTGGGTTGGTCCTGCTTTGAGCAGGGGGTTGGACTAGATGACCTCCTGAGGTCCCTTCCAACCCTGAGATTCTATGATTCTATGCTAAATTCTTCATCACTTGGCCCCTTTAAGTCAAGACAGGATGTCTTCTTCTAAAAGATACGCTCTGATCCAACCCTGGGTTATTTGCCGGATGCGGGAATCACTGGGTGAGGTTCTCTGGTGTGTGCTATGGAGCAGGTCAGACTGGATGATCTAATGGTCCCTCCTGGCCTTAGAATGTGAGAGTCTCTCTTATGTGATGAGATGATGGGTTTAGGGGGGACTAGGGGCATACCTAGACCTAGAGAAAACCTCTCCCTACCAAGGGGGCAATCTCCATCTCTCTTACGCTCTATGGCTCCTGGTGAATAGTGTGTGTGTGTGCGGGGGGGGGAGAATAGTGTGGGTCAGACACATTTTTCTTTGGCTCTCGCGACCAGCCACAGCAGTGAAGCACCGTACAGGAGAGGGAAGAAGCTGTTGTAGGAGGCGCCCAGCAGCCAGAGCGCAGAGAAGCTCCTCATCTCCACCGCAGCCGTGATGTACGCAACAAGCAACTGGGTCTGGACCCAGGTCAGGGCCTGATACAGCACCTTGGTGTGCCGGGACTTTGCAAGTGAACGGAGAAAAGGGTGAATCCGGTAATCGGCCTCCACCATCGCTGCCCAGCACAAGAAGCCAAACACTTGCCCTGGGTGGAGCCCGTGCCACCAGGCCGAGAAGGCAAAGGTGGCCAAGAGGGGCTGGGCCGGGCTGCGCTGGAAGACGAGTCTCCTCAGCCACCGGGAAGTGCTCTTGTTCCAGGTCCTGGTGAAGAGGGCTATTCTGTTGGTGGTCTCCAAGGTCCATATGTCTGCATCAGAGAGGTCGCCGCAGGCAGCCTCTGCACCGGGGGCGTGGCCACGCTCCAGCCCAAAGCCCGCTGCGCTGAGGAGAGCCTCGTCGAGCACCCACTGGGAGTAATAAGCCAGTTTGAAGAGCAGGGCGGAATGCCACATGACGTACACGCAGCCAAAGCCGGTGCAGTCCGTCATGCGGGCCAGCGGGGCCACGCAGCTCCTCACAGCCGTTCTCAGCAGGTGCAGAGCCAGGGCACGAAGGCATTTCTGGCCTGCAGCCCTCCAGGAAGCTGTGGGGCGTGAAGCGCATGAGCCCTGGATCTGGTCCTGAAATCTCCGAAAGGAGCATAGCGGGCCTCCCAGCAAGGCAGGGAAAAAGAGCAGGTAGCTGCATAGAGGCAGCGCCCGCAGCAGTGGCTCCCTCCCATCCCCCCACTCAGCTGCCATAGTCACCTTCCCTTCGTGGATATCCAGAGCCAGCGATGTGACCTTCTGCGTCTGCAGCATGAGCGACGAGAGGGCGATTGTCAACCTGCAAGGGGGGGAGAGAGCAAGCGGAGTGGCGGTGAACGGGGTCCCGTAGTGCACACCAGGGCTGGTGTCGCCCTGAATGGACACGAAACGGTGCTGCGTGCGAGGTCACGCTGTGCGGAGGGCGCCCGAGAGCGACATGGCCTCCTCCACGCGACATGACCTTGGGAAAGTGCCGGAACATGGTTCCGTTCCAGCTCCGCTACTACCAGGGGGCAGCTGCAGCATCAGCCCCTTCTGTGCTGGCGTGGATTGAGGCGCATACTGGCTGCATGGGGCTGGACCCGGCCTGTATAAACATCAGGTCATAGCGGGCGGAGCTCTGCCTCGGCCTCCCTCTCTGTGCTCCAAACACGACTTAATACGCAGCCACTAACCACTGCCCTGCCCCTCCCATTTTCCTGCCTTACGCAGCTGTACACATGGCTGAGCCAACCCTGCTACATGTCTGCAGGGCCAGTGCTTCCACTAGGCAACCCTAGGTGGTCGCCTAGGGCGGCAGGATTTGGGGGGTGGCATTTTGCCGCCCTCGGCGGAAATTCGGCGGCGGGGGGTCCTTCCGCTCCGGGTCTTTGGCGGAAATTCGGCGGCGGGTCCTTCACTCGCTCCGGGACCCGCCGCCGAAGTGCCCCGAAGACGCGGAGCGGAAGGACCCCCCACCGCCGAATGCTCAGAGGAGGAGCGCTGCCGCCTCGGGCGGCAAAAACCCTGGCGCCGCTCCTGCCTGTCTGCAAAAACCAATGGACTCCGCGAGCCAGGTGGCACCAACCTCAATACCCACGCCACACACCCGGACCTTGAAGCCTCCGCATGCTTAGTGACTGCCTGGTTATTTGCGGTGGGCCTGCCCTGCTTCCGTCTGTTCCCCTGAACGTGCCTGGCACCGTCCCTGCATCTTGCCAGGAGGAGCCGGCCGGACCCAGTGCGCAGTCAGAGCGTGGGATGCCCAAGTGGCGCAGCTGAGTCAGGACAGGGCTGGGAGCAGACTGGCATCCTGATGGACGAGAAGTGATTCCAGTGCTGCCCTGGGGGGAGGTTGAGCGCCCGGCCTGGCGAGCGAATGCTGGAAAGGTCATGAACATTTCACATCCGGTATATGGAAAAGTTGGGGCCACCTGATTTTAGCCCTTAATGCCTCTGGAAGGTGCTGAGCATGAGACAGAAAAGGCAAGAACCAGGCTGTTAAACGGTGGGGGAAATCTTCTCCCTAGAATGCTGCAGACAAGCTTTGTGAAATACCGGGACAGCTTGCTATAGCATTTCAGGTGAGAAGAGAGGGCATGGTGTTAAGGGACACGGACTGTCCTCAGGGGAGTATGACTGCCCCTAGGGACCACGCAGATTCTGCTCTCAGTTATGCCCAGAAAAATCTGGACAAGTCTTGATGCAAAATCTGGCCCAGGCTGTGTCATTTGAGGAAACAGGTGGGCTTGTGCACTGCTGCCTGATACCTGATGCATGGGGCTCCTTGCAGATAATGTTCTCTGTAGTGCAGGCCCAGGTGGCAGAGAGTCTGCCAGGACATCTGGACCACGAATGCCCACGTGTGGACCTGCAGTGGGCCGACTGAGTGGAAAATGGCCACGGAGCAGAAGGTGGGGATGAAGAGCAGCAGGGCGTACCATCCCATGGCAGCACACGCGAGAAGGCAGCCTCCCACCAGGAGCAAGACGTACCTAGAAGAAATCAGAAATGTTTGCAAAGGCTTTCTGAGGCCGCGGAAGTTCAGTGGGTTTGGCGTTGCCCAGCACTAAGACTGCCTGTGGGTGAGGTGTGGCTCTCGATTCTCTCCTGGGCTGGCTTTGCCGTCCCTTGTAGCTTCTTGCCTTTGTACGGATTGCCCCTGCCTCCTCCCTCGTCAGTGCTGCTTCAGTAGTCTAACAAAGGGTCCCTGAGGAGCAGACAGCTCATGCTTCATTTCCAGACTCATCCCTCCACCAACCCCAAAGCAGACCTGGCCAAGTGCTGAACTTTCTCCAGGCCCTCTCCCCTGCTTCCACCCAAGCCCTGCTGGGTTCCCTCCTTGGAGGCTCTTCAATGCCAGCAATAGCTGGTGACTCTCAGGGTTAAGTACATTTTGTCTCTAAATCGTCACAAACTCACCAGCGTAGCCCTGCTCTTTAGCCAGCCCTGCCACAACATCGTCCCTGGGCCAACGGAGGCTTAGTTCCCCACACCAGTGCGGCTGTGTTTGACATCACCCCTCTTGGCCACACACTCTTCTCTGAACCCGACAACGTCTCCTGGGCAGCAGGCGAGACATTCCCCACACTGCTGTGCTCCGCTCTTCCTGGCAGAGCTTGGCACTCACCCAGGGGCAGAGGGAACCCATCAGGGCACTTGAAGCTGTGCCTCCCTGGGTAGTTTCCTAACCCTAACAGAGCACCATGCTGCTGATCGTCACAAGCACGAAGGCGCTGAGCATTGCCAGCTCTCTGATCTCCAGGGACTCACCTACCACCGGCATCGTCTTACGCTTTTCTCTGCGTTAGCTGCCCATCTTTTCCTGTTCCTCCACCCTTTAGAGGCCGGGTACCTGTGCAGCCTAGATACGCATCTAACCTGATCGCTGCTGTGACTGGCAGGGTGGAGGATGCCACATTCTAACCTCCCAATGAGACAGGTGCCACTTGTGAGTTTGCCCTGCTAGCCAGCCAGGCAGATTCCAGAGGACTGTAGTCCATGGTAGATACACAGAAAGGGCTCCGGTGAAGTCCTCGCTCTGATTTGAACTTTGTATGTGTTCTCCAGGCTGGCAAATCCTCAGTGGAGTCTTTGGCCCAAACTGTCCAACCAGGGCATCCAACCCAAAGTGACTTGATTTCTAAAAGTACTGGTGACCTGCAGAGCCCTCACATGCTGGTGGGAGAGGGGGTGCTTGGCATCTCTGAAAATGTAGGCTTGTGCATTGAATCCAGCGGCTGGCTTTCTGTTTGGTTCATTGTACAGTAATTCCTCACTTAAAGTCGTCCCGGTTAACGTTGTTACGTTGCTGATCAATTAGGGAACATGCTCGTTTAAAGTTGTGCCATGCTCCCTTCTAACGTCGTTTGGCATCTGCCTGCTTTGTCCACGGCTTGCAGGAAGAGCAGCCCGTTACAACTAGCTGGTGGGGGCTTAGAACCAGGGTGGACCGGCAGCCCCTCTATCAGCTCCCCGCTCCCCTGTGCTGCAGCCACCCAGCAGGCTACCAATTGCTGGCAGTTCAGCTGTCCCTTCCCCCACTGCCATGTGCTGCCCTCTGCCTTGGAGCTGCTCCCCGAGACTCCTGCTTGCTGTGCAGGAGGGGAAGGGGTGGCTAATGTTAAGGTGTCTCCCTCCCCCCTGCTCCTGCACCCCGCTTACCCCTTCTCCATATAGAGCAGGGAGGGGACACGGAGGGAGAGAGACAGCGAGAGCTTGGGGCAGCAGCTGCTGTCTCAACTTCCTGATCCACTTAAAAAGACAATGCACTTAAGAGTGGGTCAGCTTACTTAAAGGGGCAGCGTGCATCTCTGGTGTGTGTCTGTCTCTGTCTGTTATGCTGTCTCCCCTCTGTGTTTGTGCTGCCTTGTGTGAGAGGCTATATTAACAACAATGTGTTAACCGTTGAGGGCTCAGCCGAGTGCTAGTTCATCATTTAGCAGCAAGGCATTCCCTGGGAAATATCCCTCCCTCTTCCACCCTCTGACTTCACCACCTCAACCAAGCTTCACAATTGTCATAGCTGTGAACAGTATTAAATTGTTTGTTTAAAACATATACTGTGTGTATATCTATATAATATATAGTTTTTTGTCTGGTGAAAAACATTTCCCTGGAACCTAACCCCCCCCTACTTACATTAATTCTTATGGGGAAATTGGACTCGTTTAACATCGTTTTGCTTAAAGTCACATTTTTCAGGAACAACGTTAAGCGAGGAGTTACTGTATCACTTGACTGACCTGCAAGTCCCATTAACTCCAGAAGACCTGAGTGAACTTGGTGCGTTGATTTCCTCTCCCCACTCTTTCCTCAGATTATAACCTGTGACTGCTGCCTTCATGCCCAACTGCAGAGGTGAGGTTTTATAAATCACCTAACAGGAACACTAGTCCCTCTGCACATCAGGGAGACTTGTGCTTCTGAGTCACTTAGGTGCCTTTGAAAATCCCACCTGAGGGTCACAAGTTCTTCACTGATTCCTTGGAACATGACCTGTGATTCGGATTCATATAATCTCTGCATCTTCAAGCCGGATCTGCTGTAGCTCGCAGGTCTTTAGGCATTTAATGATACTTTGTGATTCTCCAGGGCTGTTCATCTACGTATCTCAAAATACCTGACAAACATTAATTACATGGGGTGAAACCGAGGCACACAGAGGTTGTGATAAGGTCACAGTGTGACTCAGTGGTAATCATGAGTAGATACAGAGAGTTTTGATTCCCCTTCCCTAGGAAAGAGGTTAGCAAAATTGCCTCACCTGTGAAACCTGCACTTAGACTAGAATTCACCACCAAAGCTCATGAGCATGGAATTAAAGCAAACATGAAAGCATACCTGGCATTTAGCGAGAGAGACCCAGAGGTGCAGAGATAGTGAAAGGAAACGGCAAATGGAAACGCAACCAGCTGGTAGAAAGCTATAGGGTGAAGAGCAAGCGGACTTGCCCAATCCATTGAGAGCCTGCTTTTCAAGAGAGTTAATTCTGCAATGGTCTTCAGTTCCTGGGGCACCTGGATGAAGAACTGAAACTCCCGTCTTTCCCCCTTCTGTTTATATGGGGCAGGAAGGCGGGGTTAAAGCCAAACCCCAGATAAGCAGTGTAAATGTGTCTGTCAGAGAGCAAAGCCAGCGTGCTAAGGAAACAAGGTTATCTGAACTGGGGAGCCTGGCACACCGCGATACATGCAAGAAGAAAAGGAAAATATTCTCTGTTTTCGTAAATGCTATTTCTGCTAAGTGCCTTCGTCCCAGGGCTTGAGCTCACATGGAAAACATGCTGCTTCATATTTGGGCTGCTAAGTTCCTGAGTAATGTCCTGCTTTTCGATCCCAGGGAGCGTTACACACAGAGATAAGCAAGCGTTCTTTTCCAACAGGCAGCTTAAATACCAAGCTATTGGAACACCTTGACGATGGGCGAAATGACTTCAGCAATTATCCGAGGGCTAAAGCAGGGCAGTCGCGTTTGCTTTGTCTCTGGGTTCTCATACCCCCGCCCCTGCAGCTGGATGGCGTCACATTCAAGCCGTTGGAAGGGCATGGAGGAGCCAGTGGAAAGACAGCAAATGAGCTAGACCTGCTGCCAAGGCTGCAGGAGGAGTTCAGAAGCAATACAGAGACACAACAGCTCCTTGCATGCACCCCAAGATGCATCCGGCTCAGGTTCTCCTTTCCCACGATCTCAGGGTCAGTCACAGCAGCCTTGGGTGTGTCTCTGGCCAGTTTACCTTCAATATGGTGTCAGGTGTGTAACTTTAGGCTTTAAAACATTGGCCTAAATGTAGAGCAGAGAGCTCCAAAATGTGCAGGCAAGAGCCACACACCCAGGAGCCATGGTGCAGCCAGTTCTGTAGTTCTGCTCCCCATGAGTGCCGTCCTGAGAGTCCCTCGCTCCAGGGAACGTCTGAGGCCTGGACACGCCTTTAGCCAGCTGGCTTTGTTGCCTGTAACAGAAGGATAGTGGATGTCCTGCTTCATCCGAATCCCTCAGCTCCAAGTGGTGGCGATGACTATGCCTTCGAAGGGGGTGAGGGGACATGCCAGTGGAGCTGGCTGTTCCCGGCTTCCCTCGTCCAGGCCAGGCCTTTATTTCCATGGGGGATTCACAGCACGCAGGGATGGCAGGAAGCTGTTGGCAGCTACAGGTGAGAAATGAGAATATGGAACAGGAGCCTTCCCCTCTGCGAGGTCCCCAAAGGCCATTTCAGGGCAATAAACGTGCTGGTGCTCCCATCCCTGGGTGGTAACACAACTGTGGGACTGGGAATTTCAGGGCAACCGTTAGGCATTTCTGAAAGCTGGACCCTGCACCAACACTCACCCCAGGTGCACATATACATAGGGTGACCAGACGTCCCAGTATTAGGGGCCTTGTCTTATATAGGCACCTATACCCCCTACCCTGAAAACAGTGTCCCGATTTTTCACCCTTGTTCTCTGGTCACCCTACAGCTGCAGTAAGTTAAGGGTCAGTTTAACAGTGGTTACACATTCACTTACAGATCACTTTGTCCCCATGGAGGGGAGGTAACTGGCACTCAGCACTGCCCTGTGCTCCTCCCACAGCAGGACAGTTTATTACCCCTCTCAAAGGCTGGCAAACCAGGGCATGCAGAGGAAAGACCCCCAAAGATAAAAGTGAGCGTTCCAAGAGCAAACAAAACACAGACATCAGCAAACCAGGCAACGTACAGTTAAGGTGTCATAGCCGCGTGCCCCCTTGGAGCACTACACAGTCCCTCAGGCTGATCACAGTGCATTTCCCCTGCTGTCCAGCCGCAGCAACACGCACTCCCTGGATCAGCGGTGCTGCACAGGGGCCCAGCAGTGGTCCATTGCAGGAGATGAACCAGAAGAGTGATTGGCATAGACAATGGCAGGTGGTGTTAGGGAAGGGTGATGTTATATTCCCAGGGTTAGCGCCACAACAGGATTTAGACACCTAACTGCCTGATCTGCTATTGATTATGCCCAATAGTGCGGGGATTAAGGCATTTGCCTGGGATGTGGCCAGGCATCTGATGTGCATAGGTTGGGATGACACCTTGGTGCCTGAGGAACAGATTGGGGAAGTGGGACACCTGCAGACAGTGATCCAGGATGGTGGGATAGACCCATAAGCCTGGACCAAGAAAATAGACTTGGGAATGCCTTCAGCATCTGCAGAGTAGTACAGTTGATTAAGAAACATGAAAAAGCTTTCTCACAACATCCTGTGGATTTCAGGTGTGCCACCCAGATACTGGACACCACACCCACCACAGTACATCCTCCAGTTAGCAATTGCTCCTGCTCTAGGAAAGGATAAAAGAGGTGTTGGAAGCTAATGTAACAAAAGAGGGTCACGGTCTATGGGCTGTGCCCACTGTGCTGGTTAAGACAAAAGACAGGAAACTGTCTTTGTGTAGATTCCTGAAAAGTGAACCAAGTCACCCATAAAATGCCTATCTCTTACCTAGAACTGATGATTCCTTACTGGCATTAATGTCAGCAAGTTTCTTCCCTACTATCAATGTAGCAAGTGTACTGGCAAATTCCCATGGTGCCAGAAGACCAAGAAAAAACTGCCTTTGTAACACCCGTGGTACTTTATGAATTTACAAGAATGTCATTGGGTTATGTCATGCTCCAGGGACATTTCAGAGATTGGTAGAGCGTTGCCTGGGCTCTGAGAACTTTGATACTGTTTTATTGTATCTAGACGACATCACTATATATTCAAAATCCTTTGAGAAACATTTGCAATACTTGCATGTGGTATTTGACCTATCTGGGACATACGGTGGCTACTGATCCAGAGAAACTGAAAGTGGTAGAGGAGTGGCCAATACCTGCTGCTACAGTACAAGACGTTCTTGGGATTTGTCAGTTACCTCCGGTGTTTCTCTTAGCAGTTCATTCAATGGCAGAGCAACTTTAGCAAAGTGCTTAAGAAATCGACGGTGATAAGAAAATTTCTAAAGCTGCCCCGGTAAAATGGAGTGCATAGGGCAGCATTTGAAGAACTGAAATCTCCCCCAGTGCAACCACCTATCCTGGTATATCCAGATTACGAACTACCCTTTGGAGTGTACATTGATGCCAGCAACAAAGGATTGGGAGCTATTCTTGCCCAGGAGCAAGATGGCAGGGAGTGAGTTACTGCTTATGCAAGTCTGGGCTTAAAGAGATCTGAAAAAAAAAAAAAAAGACGGGAAATACAATTTGTTCCAATTGGAATTCCTAGCGTTCGTCTGGGCAGTAACAGAAAAGTTTCAGCATTATCTTACGCAGCCTCATTTGCAGTCTTTACAGATAACACCCCATTGACATATTTGCAAACC
>NW_020702744.1:0-1575 GCF_002925995.2 Terrapene triunguis | reverse complement strand
GTTTAGTCCAGTACCTAGTGGCTAGTTGCTTCAGAGGGAAAAAAAAAACAGCATTAGGCAGTTCGGGGATAACCTGGTTCTATAGGGAAGTTTCCTCTGAAGAGGTAGCTTCTGACCAGAAGCAGGAGGGTTTATATTACAGCTGGTTGAAAAATCGGATTTTCTAGCAAGGACAGCAGAGTAAGTGCATAAAACAGGGATATAAATACTTCTTTTTGCTACATTGATCCTAACAGATGCCTGAGAGGTGTGGAAGTATTTGTATTCCTATTTTACAGATGGGTTGCGGAGGCACTGAGAGAACAAGTGGGTTGTTTAAGGTCTCACAGGATGGTTGTGGCAGAGCAATGAATTGAACCTAGTTCTCTCATATTCCCACTTAGCACCCTAGCCAGTAGATGATCTCTCTCTGGCACCTGACCTAGACACCTACTTTAAAAAACATTGAGAGACCAGAAATAATGATTGAAGGCTCTGACCTACCTGAGGCACTACCTCTCTCACTGTGTCTCAAACCCAGGACCACAAGGTTCACAGGAGCGACCATGCTCCAGTCCTCCATCTGGCAGCCTACAGACAAAAGGTTATGTGGGACACATGAAGCCCATCCCTAACGTGAAGCATCCAGACTGACTGAGTCCCAGAGTCACTGATTGGTCCACGGGTCCTACTTCAGCCAGTAGCAGGCACAAAAAAGCTGTCTGAACAACTGGGCTCCATCCTGTTCTGGACTGTGTGCTACCTGCACCTTGATTTCCTGTCATCCCAGCCCTGCTTGATGCCTGGTAACTGACTTGCAGTTCCTGACCTCCAGTTTGTCTCCTGCCTCTGACCCCCGGTATCCTGACCCAGCCAACTCTTACTCCGGTCTTGTGATGGTGTACTCTGGTTCCAACGACTAGGTTTGGGTGCCCATGACCAGACATGACACCTTGTGACATAAATACATACCATACGTAGGTTGGTCCCTCTCTACAAGGATAATGGTATTGTTTGTGTAATTGGGGCTGCATACGTTCCACTGATAGACTTTAAAGTCTATGAAAGGTTGTCATAGGGATGTGGTGATTCCCCCTACCCCAACAATTACAAGTTATTTCAGGTTCCCCAACTAAAAAAGCTACTCAAGGAAGGCCTTTGCAGCCCACGGGACCTTTCACGTGTGAGCCGCAAAACCTAAGCATGGGCCTGAAAATAGGCCAAGTAGATGAGGAGGATCGTATGGCTCACCAGAAGATGATGGAGGTAGGCACACAGCATAAATTATTCTCCTGTGAGCCTTTTTGCTAGATGAGTCCTAAAATTTAACCGGATGTGATCATCAGTTGCTGCGTCAAGTACAACAGGCTACTTGATTTAAATAAAGAGGTAATTTGTACATTGAAAACAATTTAACAATTAACCTTTCTCAGTATAGTCACCTGTGTTGTATATGGCAAGAGAGAGCTGAGGAAAGATTCCTTCAACATTCCTCAGGGTTACTCTCCTGCCAAACCTATAAAATTCATTCTGACATCAATTATGGCAACTCAGAGATAAATGTGTAATTACTGGTACAGGGATGTGTGTGTGTGT
>NW_020702743.1:0-1570 GCF_002925995.2 Terrapene triunguis | reverse complement strand
GTTTAGTCCAGTACCTAGTGGCTAGTTGCTTCAGAGGGAAAAAAAAACAGCATTAGGCAGTTCGGGGATAACCTGGTTCTATAGGGAAGTTTCCTCTGAAGAGGTAGCTTATGACCAGAAGCAGGAGGGTTTATATTACAGCTGGTTGAAAAATCGGATTTTCTAGCAAGGACAGCAAAGTGCATAAAACAGGGATATAAATACTTCTTTTTGCTACATTGATCCTAACAGATGCCTGAGAGGTGTGGAAGTATTTGTATTCCTATTTTACAGATGGGTTGCGGAGGCACTGAGAGAACAAGTGGGTTGTTTAAGGTCTCACAGGATGGTTGTGGCAGAGCAATGAATTGAACCTAGTTCTCTCATATTCCCATTTAGCACCCTAGCCACTAGATGATCTCTCTCTGGCACCTGACCTAGACACCTACTTTAAAAAACATTGAGAGACCAGAAATAATGATTGAAGGCTCTGACCTACCTGAAGCACTACCTCTCTCGGTGTGTCTCAAACCCAGGACCACAAGGTTCACAGGAGCAACCATGCTCCAGTCCTCCATCTAGCAGCCTACAGACAAAAGGTTATGTGGGACACATGAAGCCCATCCCTAACGTGAAGCATCCAGACTGACTGAGTCCCAGAGTCACTGATTGGTCCACGGGTCCTACTTCAGCCAGTAGCAGGCACAAAAAAGCTGTCTGAACAACTGGGCTCCATCCTGTTCTGGACTGTGTGCTACCTGCACCTTGATTTCCTGTCATCCCAGCCCTGCTTGATGCCTGGTAACTGACTTGCAGATCCTGACCTCCAGTTTGTCTCCTGCCTCTGACCCCCGATATCCTGACCCAGCCAACTCTTACTCCGGTCATGTGACGGTGTACTCTGGTTCCAACGACTAGGTTTGGGTGCCCATGACCAGACATGACACCTTGTGACATAAATACATACCATACGTAGGTTGGTCCCTCTCTACAAGGATAATGGTATTGTTTGTGTAATTGGGGCTGCATAAGTTCCACTGATAGACTTTAAAGTCTATGAAAGGTTGTCATAGGGATGTGGTGATTCCCCCTACCCCAACAATTACAAGTTATTTCAGGTTCCCCAACTAAAAAAGCTACTCAAGGCAGGCCTTTGCAGCCCATGGGACCTTTCACGTGTGAGCCGCAAAACCTAAGCATGGGCCTGAAAATAGGCCAACTAGATGAGGAGGATCGTATGGCTCACCAGAAGATGATGGAGGTAGGCACGCAGCATAAATTATTCTCCTGTGAGCCTTTTTGCTAGATGAGTCCTAAAATTTAACCGGATGTGATCATCAGTTGCTGCGTCAAGTACAACAGGCTACTTGATTTAAGTAAAGAGGTAATTTGTACATTGAAAACAATTTAACAATTAACCTTTCTCAATATAGTCACCTGTGTTGTATATGGCAAGAGAGAGCTGAGGAAAGATTCCTTCAACATTCCTCAGGGTTACTCTCCTGCCAAACCTATAAAATTCATTCTGACATCAATTATGGCAGCTCAGAGATAAATGTGTAATTACTGGTACAGGGATGTGTGTGTGTGT
>NW_020702742.1:0-1027 GCF_002925995.2 Terrapene triunguis | reverse complement strand
GCGCAGCGAGGCACCGTCGACGAGCCGGCACCGCTCCCCTTCTAAGAAGCAAGGGCAGAGTCGGCGGCGCCGGGAGAAAGAACAGGGTGAGGCCAGAACCGCGTTGCGCAGCCCACGATCCCCATTGGGACCGAGACCTCTGACTCGGGTGGAGCGGAGTAGTCGGGTGCCGTCCACACGCGCCTCGCCAGAGGTGAGAATGCCTTTGACGCCGGAGGCAGCTCAGGCTGCGTGCGGCATCACGACGCTTCCGGTACCGGGAGCGCTGCCTCATGGGAAGCCACCGCTGAGTGCCCATCAACCTTCTCCGGATGTCTCGGCACTGTCCCGAGTTGAAGGGCCGAGCTGCGGACTATGGCGTGCCTCCATGCTGCGAGCAGGGTCGTCTGTGAGCTAGCTTACCTCCTCCACTCAGGGAGGCACTAAAAGACGTCGTCGCTCCTCTTCGAGCCTTACCCACAGGGACAGGTCTCATCGTCGTCGGCACCGACGTTCATACTCCGGCACCCGCCGTGGAAGGCGCCATGCTCGGAGTTCATCATGGGAGTCCTAGGCACCGAGGCGTCGTAGTCTTGGGCGCCGGAGAGAATACAGGGATAGCACCCCCGACTCCTACCTGTCTTCCTCCTCCAGGGGCCGTAGACGTCATGTTCAGGACCGCTCCAGCCGTTCGTACGGCACCGTTCGTTCGTCCCAAACCTCCGCTTCGGCACACAGCCATCCCTCTTTGACTCGCGCGGTGCCGCGGGACCAGACAGCCCTCCCGGGCCCCCTCGTTTCCCAGGGCCAGGCCGTTCCCTGGCAGGGACAGTGGTGCCAGTGGGCACTGTGGCACCAGCACCGCCAGGACCCCGCTCCGTGGCGGGAGTGTCCCAGGCCCAGCCAATGTCGCTACCTCGGCACCGGGATGAGGCAGTGGGCACCGACCCTCCAGCACCGACTCGGGCCCCGGGTCAGGATGTCGAGCTACCGGTACCGCTGGGTACCGACGACACCGCGCCACCGACCTCCTCGGCACCGGATGACT
>NW_020702741.1:0-1109 GCF_002925995.2 Terrapene triunguis | reverse complement strand
TCTCCATGAGAAGGGCGTCCTGGCTTTCGCTCTCTAGACTATCGGCTAAGTCCCAGTCGATCATGCAGAACCTGCCGTTCGAGGGTTGGGCCCTGTTTGCAGATCAAACAGACACACGTCTGCATAGGACGAAAGACTCCCATACCACCCTGCAGACGCTGGGCGTGTACGTCCCGCCGGCCAAGGACAAACCCACGCCTCACACATCCACTCTACAGGCTCGGGGTAGATATGAGTCCCCGCCTACGAAACAGCGGCAGCAGAGGTGCAGGTCACAACACCAATCCCATTCGGCCCCTCGTCCCAGGCCCTCTAAGGCCAGGAGGCCAGGGGAGCGGCGTTTTTGACTGGGGGGGTGTCAATGGGCCTGTTGCCAGGTTAACCCACCCCCCCCTCCTTTCCCCCCCCCCCCCCCCCCCCCCCAGTTAATAAAGTTCAGGTTTGCAAATCTTTTAGCTGCCTTCCATCTGCAATGGTTCCGTACCACTACGGACGGCTGCGTCTTCAACACTATATATCTGAGGAACAGGTTGCAGTTTGTTTCACCCCCTTCCAGTTGCCCTCCGGCCAGGGTGTCGGCGGAGGACCCGGCACATGCGCTCCTTCTAGATCAGGAGGTACAGCGCCTCCTCTCCCTGGGAGCCGTGGAGAGGGTACCTTGGGAATTCCGGGGCAAGGGATTCTAGTCGTCAAACAGATGACTGGTTACGACTTATTTACTTGTTCTTAAAAGAAAATAAAAAGGACCTGAGTCTCCTCCCTGTCATTAACCCCCTGCTCAACCAATCAGGGTAGACACTGAGAGGCGGGAGGCTGAGAGTTCTCACCAGAGAGCCCAAACGGAGGCCCAGGTCACCGGTAGGGATCACTGTCCGAGGACTATTTCAGCCCCACTTTCTTGGGTGCACCTCCCACAATGGGAGATGCAGAGCACCCCCCGCAACACACACACACCACTCCTGGTGGTGGGAGGGAAACAGGAGAAAGGACAAAAGAAGTAAGAGATGAAGAGAAAGGAAGGAGGAATGGAGGAAAAGGTCAAACGAAAAAGACAAACCCTAATGTCCCCAGTGATTCCACGGGACAAAATCCCAGGTGGGCTATCAAAT
>NW_020702740.1:0-1308 GCF_002925995.2 Terrapene triunguis | reverse complement strand
ACATCAAGAGATGGAGAATCCACCACTTTCCCTTTTAGTGAGTGCCAAGGGGCTCCATTTCCCCTTCCACTAGCTCCCCATTTACAGTGAGCCAGAGCAGTACCTGCAGCAGGGAGCGGGAGTTGCTGATGGCCTCAGAGGCACAGCCCCTGCAGTGTCTCAGGCACCTGGCGCAAGTGCGGATGATGCGGAGCTGGTGCATCACTTTGGCCGTGACGTCCTCCTGCTGCAAGGGAACGAGAACCTGTCAGAGACTCAAACGCCCCGAGGAATCAGGGGGAATTAAGGGCACCTGGAACCAGCAGTATTTCCACCCAGCACCTGCCCACCACTGACGGATGAATTCACCTCCTGAACCCCAGAATAGAGTCTTCTTGTCCTTTCTAGTAACCTCCAGTGCCAACCCCCCTCCTTGTAGGATGAGCTCCTGCTACCTCCCCCTCAGTGCCCTTGACAGCTGTTCCACCTCCAAACCACAGCTCAAGTTCTCAGAACCCTCTTCTCCACCCCCACCCAAGTTGGGCAGGGAGGCAGCTCTAGCAGGGGGGGCAGGAGGGATTCTGGCAGCACTGAAGTGGGTTGCGGGGAGGTTGAGATCTTGCCCCAAGTCATCCCAGACACTAATGCTAAGCCACAGGATGGCAGCATCTAGTGTCAGTGGAGTCCAAGCACTATTTCAATCCCACAGTTTTGGATGAACTTCCCACAAGGGGAGGTGAAGAGCACCCCCAGCAAAACACACACACACACACACACACACGCACACACACACCACTCCTGGTGGTGGGAGGGGAACAAGAGAAAGGACAAAAGAAGTAAGAGATGAAGAGAAAGGAAGGAGGGATGGAGGAAAAGGTCAAACGAAAAGGACAAACCCTAAGTTCCCAGTGATTCCACGGGACAAAATCCCAGGTGGGCTATAAAATTCTGCCACCTTGAATTAGTGTTTTCCATGCCTGGAACTCAGCTGGCACCAGGTGGATCAGACTGAACAGGTTACAAACCTCTCCGAGGCTCTTACCTTCTCAACAGGGATGTCTGTTTTCTAGTAAAATCAGTAAAAGGAAAGGAGAAAACTCGAAAGAGGTTCCTCCTCGCACTCACCTACGGGAACCCTAATACTCTCTCAAAGAGAGACCTCAAGAAGGAGAATTGCTGAAGCTAAGCCACAGGGGTCTACGAGGTTTTCCTGGCTCTGCACCCCTATCCTGCCTGGCTCATGTCAGCATCTCTCTGTGAGGTCACCACCTCCCCACCACCGTTGACCAATAGGCTGAGGTCCTGCAAAAGGCCTTTGTGATGTCACTG
>NW_020702739.1:0-2049 GCF_002925995.2 Terrapene triunguis | reverse complement strand
TCCTGCTGCAAGGGAACGAGAACCTGTCAGAGACTCAAACGCCCCGAAGAATCAGGGGGAATTAAGGGCACCTGGAACCAGCAGTATTTCCACCCAGCACCTGCCCACCACTGAGGGATGAATTCACCTCCTGAACCCCAGAATGGAGTCTTCTTGTCCTTTCTAGTAACCTCCAGTGCCAACCCCCCTCCTTGTAGGGTGAGCTCCTGCTACCTCCCCCTCAGTACCCTTGACAGCTGTTCCACCTCCAAACCACAGCTCAAGTTCTCAGAACCCTCTTCTCCACCCCCACCCAAGTTGGGCAGGGAGGCAGCTCTAGCAGGGGGGGCAGGAGGGATTCTGGCAGCACTGAAGTGGGTTGCGGGGAGGTTGAGATCTTGCCCCAAGTCATCCCAGACACTAATGCTAAGCCACAGGATGGCAGCATCTAGTGCCATTGGAGTCCAAGCACTATTTCAATCCCACAGTTTTGGATGAACTTCCCACAAGGGGAGGTGAAGAGCACCTCCAGCAACACACACACACACACACACCACTCCTGGTGGAGGGAGGGGAACAGGAGAAAGGACAAAAGAAGTAAGAGATGAAGAGAAAGGAAGGAGGGATGGAGGAAAAGGTCAAACGAAAAGGACAAACCCTAATGTCCCCAGTGATTCCATGGGACAAAATCCCAGGTGGGCTATAAAATTCTGCCACCTTGAACTAGTGTTTTCCATGTCTGGAACTCAGCTGGCACCAGGTGGATCAGACTGAACAGGTTACAAACCTCTCCGAGGCTCTTACCTTCTCAACAGGGATGTCTGTTTTCTAGTAAAATCAGTAAAAGGAAAGGAGAAAACTCGAAAGAGGTTCCTCCTCGCACTCACCTACGGGAACCCTAATACTCTCTCAAAGAGAGACCTCAAGAAGGAGAATTGCTGAAGCTAAGCCACAGAGGTCTCCGAGGTTTTCCTGGCTCTTCGCCCCTATCCTGCCTGGCTCATGTCAGCATCTCTCTGTGAGGTCACCACCTCCCCACCACCTTTGACCAATAGGCTGAGGTCCTGCAAAAGGCCTTTGTGATGTCACTGCCACACACACCCCTCCCCTGAAGTGCTATTGTCCTGCCGCTGACCAGACACTTTGAAGGTTTGAGCTACTCCCTGTGGATCACCCCACTTAATGCGTCTTCATTCTAGGAAGCAAGCCGGCTAGACAGTAAAACATCAGAGGCTGCTCCCAACGCTACACTCAGTTTTAACAAAATTAGTAGACTTTATGGCCAGAAGAGACCTTTAGAGCAGCTAATCTAACCCCCTGCATATCATGGGCTTCCTGTATAGTACAATAGTTACTTTTTGGGCACACACATTCCAGAAAGGCATCTAGTCTTCATTAAATGACATCAAGAGATGGAGAATCCACCACTTTCCCTTTTAGTGAGTGCCAAGGGGCTCCATTTCCCCTTCCACTAGCTCCCCATTTACAGTGAGCCAGCGCAGTACCTGCAGCAGGGAGCGGGAGTTGCTGGTGGCCTCAGAGGCACAGTCCCTGCAGTGCCTCAGGCACCTGGCGCAAGTGCTGGATGATGCGGAGCTGGTGCATCACTTTGGCCGTGACGTCCTCCTGCTGCAAGGGAACGAGAACCTGTCAGAAACATTCGTTCGTCCCAAACCTCTGCTTCGGCACAGAGCCGTCCCTCTTCGACTCGCTCGGTGCCACGGGACCAGACAGCCCTCCTGGACCCCCTCGTTTCCCAGGGCCAGGCTGTTCCCTGGCAGGGACATTGGTGCCAGTGGGCACCGTGGCCCCAGGCACCAGCACCACCAGGACCCCGCTTCGTGGCGGGAGTGTCCCAGGCCCAGCCAACGTCGCTACCTCGGCACCGGGATGAGGCAGTGGGCACCGACCCTCCGGCACCGACTCGGGCCCCGGGTCAGGATGTCGAGCTACCGGTACCGATGATACCGCGCCACCGACCTCCTCAGCACCGGATGACTCCGTGGCCGCCCTTCCTCCTGTTTCTCAGGCGGATTTCAAGGCCCACCAGGAGCTGCTCAGGAGGGTGGC
>NW_020702738.1:0-1480 GCF_002925995.2 Terrapene triunguis | reverse complement strand
CACACACACACACACACACACACACACACACACACACACACACACACCTCTCTTTCTCCACCTCGGCTACCTCCCTTCCACAGCCCACATGCATCTGCCCGAGGCGGGGCTCAGTGCCTCTGCCTGCCCGGCCCTAGCTCTCTCCCATTGGACACCCAGGAACGGGGGCACCCGCTGGTAGAGGCCGCTCCTGAGAACGCAGGCCTCCCTACCTTGTCCCAGGCCCTAGCGGAGAGTCCGCATCGAACCCTGGATCCGAACTCGCAGCATCGTGTATGTTGTGAGCATGGGGTTCAGGACCGGGGCGTCCGTCTGCTGAGGGCACTCTGCCTGCCGGGCACAAGGACTGACCAGGCCCTCCGGGCAGCTGGGCTCAGGACTGTCCCGACACAGCTGCTCCCTGGGTGTCTGAGTCACAGCTGCTGGCGTCACTCCCGTGAGCCCTGGTGGAACCGACGCAGCGCGTGGCCGGCCAAGCTCCAGGGCGGAGCCTCGATTGCTGGGGACAGCTCCGGAGGCCTGGCATGAAAGTCGGGTCCCAGCCCCAGTTTGCCCCTAGGCAGATGCTCAGCATCTAGGGGCACTGAGGGGTCGAACACGGCCCAAGGTCTAGGCCTAGGGCTGTGAGTGGAGAGAAGCCAGGCGGCGCCTCACCACCCTCTCTTTCCCCCCCCGACAGGAGAACGGGGACATGAAATACACGGACCCAAAGACGCGCCGCTGGGACCAGAGCCTGGAGAAGCCCCAGCTCAACTATTCGGAGTTCTTCACAGAGGACGTGGGGCAGATCCCCGGCGTCTCCGTCTGGCAGATCGAGAACTTCGTGCCCACCCTGGTGGACGAGGCCTTCAATGGGAAGTTCTACGAAGCTGACTGCTACATTGTGCTGAAGGTACCGGCGTTGCCGTGCCCTGCGGGGTGCCTGGAGCGTGGCCCAGGGCCCTGAGCCCCCAATCCCCTGGGGAAAGTGAGCATGGAGCAGCGCAGTGACTCGTCTGAGGCCAGGCAGGGCCGAATTGGGAATGGGGTCCAGGGGTCCCGGCTCACAGCCCCCCTGCACTAGCCACTAGGCCACGCTCCTTCCCAGCTGCAGATAGAACCCAGGGGTCCTGGCTCCCTCCCTAGGTTCAAAGGGTTTCCCGTGAAAAGGTTTAATCCTCTGGGCGGGAGATAAGACAAAACAAAATCCGAGGTTCCACCCTCCCCAGGCTCCCCCGAGGTGAGTGACAGTCTGCAGGGAATGGTTCCCTCATCCCAGTCGCCCCTATGTCGGCTCCAGCTTCTCCCATGCAGGGGCCCTCATGCTGTGCCAGGCTGCAGGGAGCGTCCCAGGGCCGTGTGGGTAGGTGGGGCTCCTGTGGGTGGCCCAGAGAGCAGGGAACCGCCCCCCCCCCCCCCCCCAGCGACCCACTCAGCTTCCTCCAGCCCTACCGACTGCTCTGCCCGTTGGCCTCTCCCCGCAGACGTTCCTGGACGACAG
>NW_020702737.1:0-1479 GCF_002925995.2 Terrapene triunguis | reverse complement strand
CACACACACACACACACACACACACACACACACACACACACACACACTCTTACTTTCTCCACCTCGGCTACCTCCCTTCCACAGCCCACATGCATCCGCCCGAGGCGGGGCTCAGTGCCTCTGCCTGCCCGGCCCTAGCTCCCTCCCACTGGACACCCAGGAACGGGGGCACCCGCCGGTAGAGGCCGCTCCTGAGAACGCAGGCCTCCCTACCTTGTCCCAGGCCCTAGCGGGGAGTCCGCATCGAAGCCAGGATCCGAACTCGCAGCATCGTGTATGTTGTGAGCATGGGGTTCAGGACAGGGGCGTCCGTCTGCCGAGGGCACTCTGCCTGCCGGGCACAAGGACTGACCAGGCCCTCCGGGCAGCTGGGCTCAGGACTGTCCCGACACAGCTGCTCCCTGGGTGTCTGAGTCACAGCTGCTGGCGTCACTCCCGTGAGCCCTGGTGGAACCGACGCAGCGCGTGGCCGGCCAAGCTCCAGGGCGGAGCCTCGATTGCTGGGGACAGCTCCGGAGGCCTGGCATGAAAGTCGGGTCCCAGCCCCAGTTTGCCCCTAGGCAGATGCTCAGCATCTAGGGGCACTGTGGGGTTGAACATGGCCCAAGGTCTAGGCCTAGGGCTGTGAGTGGAGAGAAGCCAGGCGGCGCCTCACCACCCTCTCTTTCCTCCCCGACAGGAGAACGGGGACATGAAATACACGGACCCGAAGACGCGCCGCTGGGACCAGAGCCTGGAGAAGCCCCAGCTCAACTATTCAGAGTTCTTCACGGAGGACGTGGGGCAGATCCCCGGCGTCTCCGTTTGGCAGATCGAGAACTTCGTGCCCACCCTGGTGGACGAGGCCTTCAATGGGAAGTTCTACGAAGCTGACTGCTACATTGTGCTGAAGGTACCGGCGCTGCCGTGCCCTGCGGGGTGCCTGGAGCGTGGCCCAGGGCTCTGAGAACCCAATCCCCTGGGGAAGTGAGCATGGAGCAGTGCAGTGACTCGTCTGAGGCCAGGCAGGGCCGAATTGGGAATGGGGTCCAGGGGTCCCGGCTCACAGCCCCCCTGCACTAGCCACTAGGCCACGCTCCTTCCCAGCTGCAGATAGAACCCAGGGGTCCTGGCTCCCTCCCTAGGTTCAAAGGGTTTCCCGTGAAAAGGTTTAATCCTCTGGGCGGGAGATAAGACAAAACAAAATCCGAGGTCCCACCCTCCCCGGGCTCCCCCGAGGTGACTGACTGTCTGCAGGGAATGGTTCCCTCATCCCAGTCGCCCCTACGTCGGCTCCAGCTTCTCCCATGCAGTGGGCCCCATGCTGTGCCAGGCTGCAGGGAGCGTCCCAGGGCTGTGTGGGTAGGCGGGGCTCCTGTGGGTGGCCCAGAGAGCAGGGAAACGCCGCCCCCCCTCACCCCAGCGACCCACTCAGCTTCCTCCAGCCCCACTCACTGCTCTGCCCGTTGGCCTCTCCCCGCAGACGTTCCTGGACGACAG
>NW_020702736.1:0-1500 GCF_002925995.2 Terrapene triunguis | reverse complement strand
TCTCCAGACTGAAGCAGACTTTTGCGAATCAGCAGGGTCAGCATTGGAATATTGTGCACTTGTCAATATTTGAGCACATCTGCTTAGCTCCCTCACAAAAGCCACTGGGAAAAACTACTTCTCATTGTGCCATGCAATGCTGTTACCCTGCTCTAATTGTCAAATCTGTTGAGTTGTTTTTCTCATGCACACAAAAATTAAAAATTACTATCCTCATTCATGATTAATTCAGCTGCAGTGCTGCACGGTGTCACACTGCATTTTTTAAAGTATTCAATTCCACTTCATAATCAGAAGAGTTTTAATTAACTTTTTGCCAGTTAATCGTTCCCCCTCCCCCACTGTAATTGCTTGCAGTTCCCACCTCCCACTGGCGTTGGGGGAAGCTAGATATGGGTATCTATAGAGCTCCTAGACAGGCTCAAAACCTGAAACTCACCTGCCATCTCCCCAGCAAACAAACAACAGGAGGTAAGAGGAGAGGGTTCTAACCTGTAGGGAGGGAGGAAGTGCTGAGGGAATGGCAGGTGAGTTTCAGGTTTTGAGCCTGTCTAGGAGCTCTATAGATACCCATATCTAGCTTCCCCCAACGCCAGTGGGAGGTGGGAACTGCAAGCAATTACAGTGGGGGAGGGGGAACGATTAACTGGCAAAAAGTTAATTAAAACTCTTCTGATTATGAAGTGGAATTGAATACTTTAAAAAATGCAGTGTGACACCGTGCAGCACTGCAGCTGAATTAATCATGAATGAGGATAGTAATTTTTAATTTTTGTGTGCATGAGAAAAACAACTCAACAGATTTGACAATTAGAGCAGGGTAACAGCATTGCATGGCACAATGAGAAGTAGTTTTTCCCAGTGGCTTTTGTGAGGGAGCTAAGCAGATGTGCTCAAATATTGACAAGTGCACAATATTCCAATGCTGACCCTGCTGATTCGCAAAAGTCTGCTTCAGTCTGGAGACCAGCTACTGTGGTGACACAGGATATTTATCACACGGTAACACAGCAGCATTACCACAAGTTTCCATTGTTCCCAGTGAATTGTGCTGCATAGTTACCGTGTGATAAATATCCTGTGTCACCACAGTAGCTGGTCTCCAGACTGAAGCAGACTTTTGCGAATCAGCAGGGTCAGCATTGGAATATTGTGCACTTGTCAATATTTGAGCACATCTGCTTAGCTCCCTCACAAAAGCCACTGGGAAAAACTACTTCTCATTGTGCCATGCAATGCTGTTACCCTGCTCTAATTGTCAAATCTGTTGAGTTGTTTTTCTCATGCACACAAAAATTAAAAATTACTATCCTCATTCATGATTAATTCAGCTGCAGTGCTGCACGGTGTCACACTGCATTTTTTAAAGTATTCAATTCCACTTCATAATCAGAAGAGTTTTAATTAACTTTTTGCCAGTTAATCGTTCCCCCTCCCCCACTGTAATTGCTTGCAGTTCCCACCTCCCACTGGCGTTGGGGGAAGCTAGATATGGGTATC
>NW_020702735.1:0-1022 GCF_002925995.2 Terrapene triunguis | reverse complement strand
GGGTTCATCAAGGAGAAACAAACAGAAGTTTCACACCGTAGCCTGGCCAGTCACAAAACTGGTTTTCAAAGCTTCTCTGATGCGCACCGCGCCCTGCTGTACTCTTCTAACCGCCCTGGTGTCTGCCTGCGCGTAATCAGCGGCCAGGCGATTTGCCTCAACCTCCCACCCTGCCATAAATGTCTCCCCCTTACTCTCACAGATATTGTGGAGCGCACAGCAAGCAGCAATAACAATTGGAATATTGGTTTCGCTGAGGTCTATTCGAGTCAGTAAACTGCGCCAGCGCGCTTTTAAACGTCCAAATGCACATTCTACTACCATTCGGCACTTGCTCAGCCTATAGTTGAACAGGTCCTGACTACTGTCCAGGCTGCCTGTGTACGGCTTCATGAGCCATGGCATTAAGGGGTAGGCTGGGTCCCCAAGGATCACGATAGGCATTTCAACATTCCCAATGGTTATTTTCTGGTCCGGGAAGAAAAGCCCTTCTTCCAGATTTTGAAACAGACTAGAGTTCCTGAAGACGCGAGCATCATGTACCTTTCCCAGCCATCCCACGTTGATATTAGTGAAACGTCCCTTGTGATCCACCAGGGCTTGCAGCAGCATTGAAAAGTACCCCTTGCGGTTTATGTACTCGGTGGCTTGGTGCTCCGGTGACAAGATAGGGATATGGGTTCCGTCTATCGCCCCACCGCAGTTTGGGAATCCCATTGCAGCAAAGGCATCCACTATGACCTGCACGTTTCCCAGAGTCAATACCCTTGATATCAGCAGGTCTTTGATTGCATTGGCTACTTGGATCACAGCAGCCCCCACAGTAGATTTGCCCACTCCAAATTGATTCCTGACTGACCGGTAGCTCTCTGGCGTTGCAAGCTTCCACAAGGCTATCGCCACTCGCTTCTCAACTGTGAGGGTGTTGTTTTCACAACCTTATACAGGATCGTTTTAGGGGTCAAGACAAAGATGCCACATTTATTATAATAACAATTTGATTTATAACTAATAACTAATAT
>NW_020702734.1:840-4026 GCF_002925995.2 Terrapene triunguis | reverse complement strand
GGGTTCATCAAGGAGAAACAAACAGAAGTTTCACACCGTAGCCTGGCCAGTCACAAAACTGGTTTTCAAAGCTTCTCTGATGCGCACCGCGCCCTGCTGTACTCTTCTAACCGCCCTGGTGTCTGCCTGCGCGTAATCAGCGGCCAGGCGATTTGCCTCAACCTCCCACCCTGCCATAAATGTCTCCCCCTTACTCTCACAGATATTGTGGAGCGCACAGCAAGCAGCAATAACAATTGGAATATTGGTTTCGCTGAGGTCTATTCGAGTCAGTAAACTGCGCCAGCGCGCTTTTAAACGTCCAAATGCACATTCTACTACCATTCGGCACTTGCTCAGCCTATAGTTGAACAGGTCCTGACTACTGTCCAGGCTGCCTGTGTACGGCTTCATGAGCCATGGCATTAAGGGGTAGGCTGGGTCCCCAAGGATCACGATAGGCATTTCAACATTCCCAATGGTTATTTTCTGGTCCGGGAAGAAAAGCCCTTCTTCCAGATTTTGAAACAGACTAGAGTTCCTGAAGACGCGAGCATCATGTACCTTTCCCAGCCATCCCACGTTGATATTAGTGAAACGTCCCTTGTGATCCACCAGGGCTTGCAGCAGCATTGAAAAGTACCCCTTGCGGTTTATGTACTCGGTGGCTTGGTGCTCCGGTGACAAGATAGGGATATGGGTTCCGTCTATCGCCCCACCGCAGTTTGGGAATCCCATTGCAGCAAAGGCATCCACTATGACCTGCACGTTTCCCAGAGTCAATACCCTTGATATCAGCAGGTCTTTGATTGCATTGGCTACTTGGATCACAGCAGCCCCCACAGTAGATTTGCCCACTCCAAATTGATTCCTGACTGACCGGTAGCTCTCTGGCGTTGCAAGCTTCCACAAGGCTATCGCCACTCGCTTCTCAACTGTGAGGGTGTTGTTTTCACAACCTTATACAGGATCGTTTTAGGGGTCAAGACAAAGATGCCACATTTATTATAATAACAATTTGATTTATAACTAATAACTAATATCTTAATCCTTATACACACACATTATACCTAATACCTATACACACACACACATTCACACACACACACACATCCATCAGATGTTCTGCAGCTGCTGCATAGTTACCAGTCCTGCTTGAGTCTGTGGCTTGAGTTTGCAGCTTGGGTTCGTAGCTTGTGGCGGCTAACTGGCCAGGAAAGCCGGGCACAAGGACGAGCTGGGTCTCTGTTGGGCATGCACCGATGCCCTTCCATGTTGGCAGCAGAATGTTACCCTCCTCCAAAATTTTCCATCTCACCCATCCTTTTTGTAGGCTTTAGTTTGAATTCAGAGTCTATCGGTCTTGCTGTGTCAGGCTGCCTCTGGGTTTGGTGATTGATCACCCGTCAATTGCAGACATGACTTTCAGCCTCGGACTGGGCTTTGATCTTCCTTCTATTGTACCTTTTCTTTTTAGGGTGGATTCTTCTTACTTTGTTAGGGCTCTTGTCTGCATCTTCAGCCCTTGGTGTTTGAACTCTATTTCATCAGGACAGGCTGGGGCTGGAGGTTGATTCCATCATCCATACATACCTCATTCACACATCTAAACTAAATTAATAAGATTACAGCAGAGTTTGCAAAAATGAAGGTTGCAGCAAGCCCTTACAAAATGGAGTAAGCGTTTTAAAATGGGGTTTGAATTACAATATGGCAAACAGTGAACAGAAGTTACAATATAGACAAGTATAATGGATGGCAAACAGTGAACAGAAGTTACACTGTAGGCAAGTGTAATAAATGGTGAACAGAAGTTACAATACTGAAACAGTGCAAGTCTTAGTGATTTAAGCAGGAATTGGATTGATAGTGAAACTTACAAAGGCAGCTGACTGAACAGCTATGGCTCTTAACAAGCATCTGAACTGTTAATTAGCCAGTTCTTGGGGTAACCGGTTTTATGAATGAATATTGTTTCATTCATAAAACTTTACTTATGAAGTTACATTAATAAAGTAAACAATTAAAAACAATTTCATTCATCAGTCCTACATTGTCCCCCTTTTGACCCTTCAATCCAGGGGTATTGAATGGGTCACACTTTATGTAATTGTTTTAAGGCAGAACCAACATAACAGTTAGGATTACTAATAGGACAATGATGGGATGAAAAATTATATTTAGAACAGCTGACCAGGTGGGCTGCTCCTACAACACTTTGCCCCTTTATTTATGATTATTACAGCAGTTGTTGTTATTGTAGGTCACAGGTGATCTGTTGCAAACAAACCAAACAATCATAAAACCATTACCATTACAATAATTGGGTACATTGACAAACAAGATGAGGCCCAAGTTTGATGCTGCAATAGCCATCAAACAATAAAAGTCACTGAGGTCAGGACCTTCTTAAGCACACACAACAAATAAGATTTTTTAGGAGTACCACAGTTGTCATGCAAGGTTAAGCTGATTTGGACTTAAACTAACATTTAGTTGCTAAAATGTTGCAGAATTTCCTATTTTTAACAGTTGTTCTCAAGAGGTTTCTGGGGACCTGAAAGATGGGGCCCTACAATCATGGGCCAAGGTTTTACAGGTTATGGGGGCCCAAGAACTACCCTTTAGGGCTTGGGGAAGTAGAACCAGAGTGCATAGAGGAAAGTGTGGAATTAACAATACAAGCAAATGTAACTAACAATACAAATGTATTAATAACAAAAATTAACAACAAAATGACTATTAGAGAACCTAACAAAAAATAAACCTGATGCACTGGGGACCAAAGTCCTTTGGACACAAGTGGTGATTGATAAATTGGATGGACATGGGGGAAGTAGAGAGAGGAAAAGACATTTGCCCTGTCTAGTGTAGTATCCCCTCTTTTTCTGGACCCAATGCTAGCACAGGACACCACTAGAGACAGACACAGAACATGCAACACAGAACACTGAACACAGACTTTGTCATGACACTATAACCATGGTATTTTATAACTTTTCAGCTGGTACCAGCTCTCCTGATGTTCTGGTTCAGAGCCTGAAAGATAAAAGCTTGGAAACAAATTAGCACAGTGCTTCCACCATGGCAGAACCTGCTTAGTTTCTGCCACAGTGTGTTTGGTACTTGGGGCTGCACAAATGCTAATTAAGTGGTGCATTTTTTTGTGAGTGTAAATCCTCCCTTTTTTTCAGTAAAAGGGCGTTA
>NW_020702734.1:0-740 GCF_002925995.2 Terrapene triunguis | reverse complement strand
TAGAAAAAAAAAATTGTTTTAAAATCTCCAGCCATTTTGCCATGGCCTGGAGATCTGAAGCAGAAGCAGGCACTGTTGTTAACTGTTTCAATGGCATTTTGGCCCTGGGAGGAGGAATTTACCCAAATATCCCCCTTCCCAATCTCCAGAGGGGTCCCAAAGGTCTGCCCCCTTCTGGGGTCTCAAATGTTTCTTCTCCTGATGTTACTGCTGCTGTAAGATTTAAGAGTGCTGTTTTAACTCTCTGTACCCAACCTGTTTTCCAGTTTCTCTATCTGTTGCTTGCCTGGGCCCAATTCTGCTTTTTTCAATAAACAGTTCCTTTCCATGGGCACAAGCCTTGTTCCACTACCAATTTAGCAAAGAGGGTGGGCTTTCCAACTAGCCCCCACCCTTCCTGGTCCCGTTCCTTAAACATTTTCTTCAAAATTGTGAAATTACCACAATATTACTTACAAAAAAACCAAAACAAAACAAACAAACATAAACCACACTACACTGCCCAAACTCCTATATCCTTCAGAGTTTGGTTTAACAGAACAAGATCTGTATCTTATGTTTTTAACCCACTCTGGGCCAGAGGGAGAGACGCTAAGCCTCCCTCTGTATTACTCGGTCTGCTACCACCGAGGGTTCATACACCAATTATACAAATCCTTCCCCGGATCAGAGTGAGAAACACTAAGTTCTCCCCTTTAGCTCAGTCTTGCTACGGCTGAGGGTGTATGTACCTCTATAAC
>NW_020702733.1:0-1184 GCF_002925995.2 Terrapene triunguis | reverse complement strand
AAGGACACAAGAACTGGAGTCATCACTCTCGACTGAAAGCAGTGCCCATTCCTAAACAGTGGACTGTCCAGCATGCGGAGAAGACTGCTAACGACGATTTGGGACTTAAGCTGTTATTCAAAAGACAGTGAGGGTCACTGGGAATGCGTTGTGATTTTTCTGAACAGTCACAGCATACTCCCCGCAAGAACCCTGAGCATTGGTTTTATTTTCTCACAGAAGGCCGACCTGGCCTATGTATCTGGTCTTGTTATTTTTTGACTTGTTTAGTGTCAACAATAATTCTTGTCTTCTGGGTATTTGGGTTTGTGGTACTAGTGCCTACAAAGGGCTCCCTAATGGTTGGCATGGTAGCTGTTACAAAGGCTATCTTGCTCCTCCCCTCCGCATTCTACCTAAGGTTCCCTCAGGTCGCCCTGAGAGCTACCTTAGAACCCATCAGTGAAGGAGACAGGTTTGGGATGATAGCCCTCCCTTCCTATGGGGTGGGACGGCTAACCCAACTTTACAGAAGACTGTCTAAATTTCTCACCCAGTTTGCCAATGATACTCTGGCCATAGAGAAAAGCATAAGTTCTGAGCTGTACCAGCTTCGACTGCTGGCTTTGCAGAACCGCCAGGCCCTAGATTATGTGTTAGCCTCACGAGGCGGGGTATGTGCCCTTATTGGAGAAGAGTGTTGTACCTATGTCCCAGAGTTTTCACAGGACATTAACAAGCACATCTTGTCAGCTGAACGGGCCTTTAACCAGTGGAAGGCCCAGGAAGGGGAACCCATTATTTTGGATTCCCTTTGGGGTTGGATACCTGGTTTAGGGGAACTAGGGGATGTAGGGGGAAGCATTGTTCGCATCTTGCTCACAGGTGTGGTGATATGTTTTGTTCTTGTTCTTTTGCTCATTTGCTGTAAAGTGCTCATATGTAAGATTTGTACCTCCCCCTCCCCAGAGGTTCCTTTATACCCTCTTATTGATAATCCTGATTGTATGGAGCTTAATCGCATTTTGTCTTTAAAGTACGAGAAAACTCTGACAAAGGTTTGTTGAGTGTTCTCAAAAGGAGGGATTGTTGGGGTCCACTAGGCATAGCTACCAGGTAACTCGGGAGAGTGGAAGGCCAAAGTGTCGATGAAGCTCCTTTGCTCTGGGCCTATCTGAACCCCCAAACCCCATCTTGTGAACTCT
>NW_020702732.1:0-4227 GCF_002925995.2 Terrapene triunguis | reverse complement strand
TTTGCTCTGGGCCTATCTGAACCCCCAAACCCCATCTTGTGAACTCTCACCTACTTTTGTGTTTACTGCTTTATATGCTCTGTGGCAGGCTGAAGCAGAAATGTAAGGGTCAGCGTTTCTCTAGCATACAGCTGCTGTTTTGCTCAGACTGCTGTAAACAGGCCTTGCAAGGCCAAAAGATAAGCAGGCGAATGGGAACTTTTCGAATTGTAACTGCTACAGGAGGGAGGGTGGGAGGAGTAAGAGGGAGTAACAGAACAAAGGCTTACACAAAAACTGCTTGAAGTATAAAAGGTAAAAGTTGTTTGTATTTGTTGCACTGGATTTGAGACATGCTGGTCTCCTAGTGCCATTTCAGAGCTCTGAAATAAACTTGGCTTGCTTTCTCCCCTAGGTGTCTTTATTGGTGCTAAGCACACCGGGCCACGGACCATTGTAGTCCCCTCGAGCCCCTTTGGGCGGGAACAGTTTTGGCGTCCCTGGGTGGGCTCGAGGCTGAAATTTAGCCTTGCCCGGATCCCTCCTGGTGGCCGACGGATTACGACGACGACCGACGCCCAGAGCGCTCACCGGTGACTTCATTGGGGGCCTCGGCAGAGACGTGGTTTGCTCGACCCCGGAGGGCACAACGGTGCAACGCACACAGACAGTGGAGAAGCAGCTGTGGGCGATGGTGGGGAACCGGTCCCGTGGATAGGGCGACGGTGCAGAACCGGACCCTCGGATAAGGTAGGAACAGTCCAGTGGGGACTTTATCCGTCTTGACCTGGGGACGCCCAGAGTCTCCCTCAGTATGGGGCAGGGACAGAGTACAGCCGGCAGGGTACAGTGTACACCCTTAGAATGCATTCTGGTGAACTGGAAAGTGTTTGGATCTGATCAGTTAATTAAAAGTAAATTGAAAAGGTTCTGTACAGTTGATTGGCCTCAGTACCAGCTGGAGTGCCATGAAAGGTGGCCACCGGAAGGATCACTTAATTGCAACATGATCCTTCAGTTGCTTTTGTTTTGTCAGAGAACAGGTAAATGGAATGAACATCTCTATGCGTATACGTTTATGGTATTAAGAAATAGGACTGATATTTTACTCAAGTGCCATTTGACTCCGACAGGCTCGGTAGTATGTGCTGCTAAACCCCAGAACCCTCCCACTGTTGTAATGCCAGAATCGGTGTCCCCTTCGGCTCCTCCACCCCCACAGGCTTTAGAGAGTACCCCCCCCCTCCGTGGGATTGTATCTGTTGATTACTGAGAGTGTGGTAGCCCGTCCAGGAACACAGGATCTTGTGTCAGTTGCTTTTAAACCTGTACCTCTGGCTGCTTTTCAGGCAGAGGCTGGAGAATTCTCAACGAATCCAAGCAAGTTTATTTCTATCTTTGAAGGTTGTCTGGCTAGCCATAAGCCTGACTGGGATGATTGTAATATACTTATGAGGACCCTGTTGTCTGAAGTGGAGCGGAATCAGGTTATAGCTAAGGCTAAGAAGGAAGACAGAGAAGGCATTTAAGGGTTAAAAGGGAAAGCTATTGGATACCAGAGGTTGTACAGAGTGGAATCCTCAGAAGTGAGTGTGCTCGTCCTGGTTTGTTGCTTCAAGGCTCTGTACAGAAGTTATGTTACGGGAAAGGTGTATGATGGCAATGAGTATGTGTTAATGGTTGGAGAAAAGGTGTATAAGTGAAGAGTGGAAGGTTCCTTTGGAAGTTAGAAGAAGCCGAGAAAGGGAGAAGAGGAAAAAGCACAGAACGAGTTAACTGAGAGGAAAATAGAGCTAGCAGGCTCATCCAAGGTCACAGCTAAGACTTTGCTGACAACCAAGAGAAAGGGGGGCCTGAATGTGCCCAAGCAATTGTGAGATCTGCAAAATACTGCAAGGCATAATGAAGACAAACGAAGGGTTAAAAAGCAGCTTTGTTGGACAGTATTGGCTCAAGGATTTAAAATTCCCCCACTCTGTTCGGCCAGGCTTTGGCCAGAGACTTGGAGGAGTGGGATAATTCAGACAGAGCCCTCCTGCTGCAATACGTAGATGACTTGTTAATTGCTGCTGTGGGTCTAATCCCTTGTCTCAGAGCTACTGTGAGTCTCCTAAACTTTATTGGACTGCGAGGATACAGGGTATCTCAAAGCAAAGCCCAAATTGCTCTTTCAGAGGTTCAATATCTGGGATTTCACGTCCCCAGTAACCGTAAACGGCTTAGGGCATTCCTGGGCATGGCAGGCTTTTGCAGAATATGGATTCCAGAGTTTGGACTGTGGGCTAAACCTCTGTATGAATGTGTTAAGGGAGCGGATCATGACCCCTTTCACTGGTCCCCAGAAGCGGACAGGGCATTTCAGTTACTAGGTGCCTGGAAACGTCCTGTGGCATACTTTTCTAAACAACTGGATCAAGTTTCAAAGGGATGGCCAGCCTGTTTGAGGGCGGTCGCAGCTACTGCTCTAGTGCTTGGGGAAGCGGAGAAACTGACACTGGGAGGAAGTGTGCAAGTGTATATTCCCCATATGGTCCGAGCCTTGCTGGACAATAAGGGTGGTCTTTGGCTCACACAGGCTCGGGTTGCTCGGTACCAGGCGAAGCTGTTAGAGAATCCTGAAGTCACCCTGCAGATCTGTCCCTCCCTTAATCCAGCTACCCTGCTACCAGAGACAGAAAAGCAGGAACATCACTGTTTAGAAATCATAGACGTTCAGTATTCTAGCCGCCCAGATCTAAAAGATCAGCCACTTCCAAATGCTGACTTGGAATGGTATACAGATGGAAGTAGTACTGTTGTGGATGGGCAAAGGAGGGCAGGTTATGCTATTGTGTTTCTTCATGATACCGTGGAAGCTGAGAGTTTACCGGCAGGGACATCTGCCCAGCTTGCTGATCTTTACTGACTCAAAGTATGCTTTTGGGGTATTGCATGCTCACGCTGGTTTGTGGAAGCAAAGGGGAAGCTAACAGCCCAAGGCTCTCCGGTCAAGCATGGGTCTCAAATTCTCCGGCTTTTAGAAGCAGTACAACTCCCCTCAGCAGTAGCAGTGGTGCATTGCAAAGCCCATCAAAGGGAAGATCAAGATGTAACCAAGGGCAATGCTAGAGCAGACAGGGAAGCTAAGCGAGCTGCTACCCTGAAATCACTAACTGAGGAAAATGCCCAAATGCATGCCCTCATCCCATCAGTAGGGGAGCTTGCAGCCCCTCAGTACTCCCAAGAGGACAGAAACCTGGCTGACAGTCTCGGTCTCCAGGAAAAAGAGGGATGGCTTTATTCCACAGAGGGAAAAATCCTCCTGCCCAAGGGCCTGATTCGACCAGTGTTGCAGAAACTGCATCAAACCACACACGCAGGCAGAGAGGCTCTTACCCAGCTCATGAATAAATATTTTCTAACCTCTAGACTTAAACCCCTAGCATCACAGGTACAAGCTGAATGTTTAATCTGCCAAAAGAATAACCCTCGACCAGGAGTAGCAGTGCCTCCAGCCACCCTGGAACCTACCCCAGGCCCAGGATTGGTGTGGCAAATAGACTTTACTGAGTTTCCCAGGACCCAAGGGTACAGGTACCTCCTTGTCTTAGTGGATCGATTCAGCGGATGGCCTGAAGCCTTCCCATGTCGCAACAACACTGCCAAGACAGTGGCTCTTAAGTTTGTCAGGGAAATCATTCCTCGCTTCGGCCTTCCCCAGTGGATGGAATCTGATAATGGAACACACTTCACATCTCAAATTGTTCAAAAGATATCAAGTGCTCTGCAGATTCCCTGGAAACTCCACACACCCTGGCGACCACAAGCCAGTGGAGTAGTGGAACGCACAAATCAGACACTCAAGCGACACCTCTCAAAGGTCTGTCAGGAGGCCTCTCTTAAATGGCCTGATGCCTTGCCCCTTGTGTTACTTCGCATTCGTGCTCTCCCTAAGGGTAGGATAGGGCTTAGTCCCTTCGAGATTATGTTTGGAAGAGCATGGCCTATGAATGGTACCCCAGTTCTGGCAGGGGAATGGGAAGTGGGGTTGTGGTTTCTTGTCTCAGTACATGTGCCCTCTGTCTGCTGTTCTTTCTTCTCTCCACAGGTACACCAAAGATTCACAGCCTCTTCTGCTGGATACCCTGGGTCCACTCCCTGCAGCCTGGTGACTCCGTTCTCGTGCGGACCTGGAAGGACGAGCCTCTCCAAGAGAAGTGGAAGGGACCCCACACCGTCCTGCTTGTCTCCCATACAGCGGCAAAGGTC
>NW_020702731.1:0-1013 GCF_002925995.2 Terrapene triunguis | reverse complement strand
AAGGACACAAGAACTGGAGTCATCACTCTCGACTGAAAGCAGTGCCCATTCCTAAACAGTGGACTGTCCAGCATGCGGAGAAGACTGCTAACGACGATTTGGGACTTAAGCTGTTATTCAAAAGACAGTGAGGGTCACTGGGAATGCGTTGTGATTTTTCTGAACAGTCACAGCATACTCCCCGCAAGAACCCTGAGCATTGGTTTTATTTTCTCACAGAAGGCCGACCTGGCCTATGTATCTGGTCTTGTTATTTTTTGACTTGTTTAGTGTCAACAATAATTCTTGTCTTCTGGGTATTTGGGTTTGTGGTACTAGTGCCTACAAAGGGCTCCCTAATGGTTGGCATGGTAGCTGTTACAAAGGCTATCTTGCTCCTCCCCTCCGCATTCTACCTAAGGTTCCCTCAGGTCGCCCTGAGAGCTACCTTAGAACCCATCAGTGAAGGAGACAGGTTTGGGATGATAGCCCTCCCTTCCTATGGGGTGGGACGGCTAACCCAACTTTACAGAAGACTGTCTAAATTTCTCACCCAGTTTGCCAATGATACTCTGGCCATAGAGAAAAGCATAAGTTCTGAGCTGTACCAGCTTCGACTGCTGGCTTTGCAGAACCGCCAGGCCCTAGATTATGTGTTAGCCTCACGAGGCGGGGTATGTGCCCTTATTGGAGAAGAGTGTTGTACCTATGTCCCAGAGTTTTCACAGGACATTAACAAGCACATCTTGTCAGCTGAACGGGCCTTTAACCAGTGGAAGGCCCAGGAAGGGGAACCCATTATTTTGGATTCCCTTTGGGGTTGGATACCTGGTTTAGGGGAACTAGGGGATGTAGGGGGAAGCATTGTTCGCATCTTGCTCACAGGTGTGGTGATATGTTTTGTTCTTGTTCTTTTGCTCATTTGCTGTAAAGTGCTCATATGTAAGATTTGTACCTCCCCCTCCCCAGAGGTTCCTTTATACCCTCTTATTGATAATCCTGATTGTATGGAGCTTAATCGCATTTTGTCTTTA
>NW_020702730.1:0-1929 GCF_002925995.2 Terrapene triunguis | reverse complement strand
CCTAGAGGTGCCTCATGGTAGAATCTTCTCCAATTAATGTTTCTTAGGCCTGGTCTACACTAGGCGTTTATGTCGACTTTAGCGCCGTTACATCGACTTAACCCTGCACCCGTCCACACCACGAGGCCATTTAGTTCGACATAGAGCTCTCTTTAAATCGATTTCTGTAATCCTCCCCAACGAGGGGAGTAGCGCTAAATTCGACATGGCCATGTCGAATTAGGCTAGGTGTGGATGGAAATCGACGCTAATAGCTCCGGGAGCTATCCCACAGTGCAACACTCTGTTGACGCTCTGGACAGCAGTCCGAGCTCGGATGCTCTGACCAGCCACACCCCGGGAAAATTTGAATTCCTTTTCCTGTCTGGGCAGTTTGAATCGCAGTTTCTGTTTGGACACCGTGGCGAGCTCAGCAGCAGTGGCAAAGATGCAGAGCTCTCCAGCAGAGATGGCCGTGCAATCCCAGACTAGAAAGAGGGCCCCAGCATGGACTGATCGGGAAGTCTTGGATCTCATCGCTGTGTGGGGAGATGAGTCCGTGCTTTCAGAGCTGCGCTCCAAAAGACGGAATGCAAAGATCTACGAGAAGATCTCTAAAGCCATGGCAGAGAGAGGATACAGCTGGGATGCAACGCAGTGCCGCGTGAAAATCAAGGAGCTGAGACAAGGCTACCAGAAGACCAAAGAGGCAAACGGACGCTCCGGATCCCAGCCCCACACATCCCGTTTCTACGAGGCACTGCATTCCATCCTAGGTGCGGCCGCCACCACTACCCCACCAGTGACCGTGGACTCTGAGGATGGGATATTGTCCACGGCCAGTTCCTCAGCGGACGGGGAAGATGAGGAAGGAGATGAAGAGGACGATGCAGTCGACAGCGCTTACCACGCTGATTTCCCCGACAGCCAGGAGCTCTTCATCACCCTCACAGAGATCCCCTACCAACCGTCCCCCGCCGTTACCCCAGACACAGATTCAGGGGAAGGATCAAGCAGTAAGTGTTTTAAATATCTTAACATTTATTTATAACAGAACTTGCATATTTTAAATATTAACAATAGCTAAAGTGCTTTCAAGTATGTAAACTTTTATTTATAACAGAACAGGAAGATTTGAAATATTAACAATGGGTAAAGTGCTTCTAAACATGTAAACAGGAAAGTGCAACAAAACGGGAATCTGAAGAAAGGGTATCATGATTATTGTGTCTTTGGCCGCTTCAATGTATAGTCCGAACCATTTTAAGAAAATTCAACAATGTCCGCTTCATGATTACACTGCCCAAGACGCTCCACTCTTTTGTCCCTCCAAGGGCACCTAACCCAACAACTGGTCGATGTGTCCGGGGATAGAGGCGAGATCCCCCGGGGAGAACTCCTCATAGGCCTCCTGCAGGTGTCTTTCCAGCCTAATTATCAGGTTCTTTGGCAGGGAGAGCTTATTAGGCCCCCCGTGGTAAGAAACGTTTCCCTGCCACAACGCCAGCAGGTATTCGGGGATCATGGCCTTGCACAGCATAGCAGCAAATGGCCCCGGTTTCTGCAGGCTGTCCCGAAGCATCCTCTCCTTCTGGCTCTCCGAGACCCTCAGGAGGGTGATGTCTGGCATGACGCCCTGCTTTGAATTAGGTAGGGAAAAGTTAGTATTGGGACTGCTTGCCCGTTCCTTTACAGAACTGCAACCGCCGGTTTACAGCCACGCGGTTTACAGCCGCGAGGGGCTGGGACAGGGGCAGAGTTCATGCTTGCAGGATTGCTGCCAGCAGAGACTCGCATTGCTTTCTATGTGAAAGGAGGCCAGTGCCACTCTTAAAGTTTTAAGCAGCCACAAGTCTACGGCTTACCATGTTTGCCAGCTAGACAAAGTCCGGTGTCCTGCCCCGCTCCTCAGCTCGCCACAGCAAGACCGCAGGCACTGTAGGCGAGGGC
>NW_020702729.1:0-1251 GCF_002925995.2 Terrapene triunguis | reverse complement strand
TTTAAAATGCTTGTGAACAGGGAAATTCCAAAAGCCAAATCTAAAAATGTGTGCAAATGTTCTTGATTTTGAATAAAGAATGGTTCTTTATAGTATGCTTGTATGCATGCTATGTTCGTGTATGCATACAAGCATACTGTAGAGAACTATGTGTATATTAAACTGTGACTGTAAAATGTACTCACTCAGAAAATTTCACTCAAAATAATATAAATATTGATCTTTGGTGCAAATTGGTAACTATACGTAGGATTAGAGTCAGGTAATTGATTTAGGTTGGTTTAAGAATTTTAAAATTTGCTTACTCAGTTTTTTATACACTCTGTTAATTTTATTATTATGGCATCTTTAATAAAGTGTTCTTTCTGCATTATTTCTTGCAGAGACTCTTCCTCCAAGTGAGTACCAGAAGAAAATAGGAAAGAAGCAGAAAGCTAAAAAATATACGTTGTCATTCAAAAGAAAAACTGTTGCAAAAATAAAGAATGAGCCCAGATCTCAATCTGGACCTGAAATAAGTGCCCCGCCTAAGAAGTCACTCTTCAAACTCAACATGTATGCCACCCCAGTCCCTATCCACACAGAACCCATTGCTATTTTAAGAGAATTAAAGACTTCATTAATGAACCAAGCAACCTAAAAACTTTTCCCTAACACAAACATTTAATGTTTTTATTACCCTTGGTTTTAGATTTTACTTAACACTTAACACTTTTTCTTCCTGAATTTTTCAACTATTGGGGTCTCTGTATGTGGAAATTTAAGATTACTGCATTATTAAATTTCCAACTTAATTTTTTCAGTGGAAGCAGGTTTGTGTGTGAGCCTAGGAAGGAGTATCTCAGGAAATGAAGGAAAGGTGCATACACTGAGTCTCAGAGCATGCATGTTTTTAATTTTTAATTTTTGTTTTACTGTAGTGCATCTGAAATTGGGGCAGGTTAGGTAGGGTAGCTTAACCTGCCAACCTCTGATTCAAGGTATGTGTGATTAGATGTTGCCTCAACAATGCAGGAATTTCAGGGTAATGGCTAGTTGTTTGATTCTCTCACTTTTCATTTATTTTTTATTTTTTTAATTAATTTATATAGTGGGACTTCAAATAAAATTTAAACATCCACCATAAAAGAAAATGAAGTAGCAGACATACTATGAAGAGTGGTGAAAAGTAAATAACTTATACTGTGTGTGTGTGTGTGTGTGTGTGTGTGTGTGTGTGACAGATTTCTAATTACTTGAGATGCCTTTTCT
>NW_020702728.1:0-6797 GCF_002925995.2 Terrapene triunguis | reverse complement strand
GTGTGTGTGTGTGTGACAGATTTCTAATTACTTGAGATGCCTTTTCTAGCTGTCATTAGATAGTTAAGGTGAGATCATGCTTGTTTTTTCTCTCCCACACCTGTACAGTCTCTCTTCCAGTATGCAAAGGACTGGGGCTAGATAGTACTGGCAGTAGGTCTGACTGACCCCACATGAGTTGTATCTTTGGGCAACTTTGGTCTTGCCCCCTTCATGCTGGGAGGACTGTTTGCTGTACCTTCTTCCATTCCCCTCCACCTCCACACTCTTTCAAAGGCTTAGTGCTGCCAGTCAGTGGTGCTGAAGCAGTACACCTCTTCCCACTTCACAGCAAGACAATGTCATAATTTAGAACTTAGGATACTACCACTATAATTGTTGTGCACATTTACTGGGTGCCAGTTAGGTTAATGGCTACAGCACCATCCTTAAATTGTAACAGTCCCAAAGTACTAACTTCATAAACTGACAGGTCCATATAAACACCTACCACATTGACTGTTGTTATGTAAATTGCCAGAAAGCATCTAGATTTTGGAGTTCCATGGTGTGTGAGAGAGATGGCTAGTTGTCAGTGATGTAGTTAGCCAATTGGTATTATGTCAACTTATTAAGGGTCTTGTTTTGAGTTATGTGCAGTGACAGTGAGAATTAAGTGTTTTTAATTTGTGACTTTAAATTGAGTAACAACTATGCAAAGAAATATCTAAAAGGGCACAGGTGTTGAAATTTCCCTAGATTGTGATAGTGTAAATCTCCCACATTAAACATAACCTATTCCATATCATCTAAGATTAGTTAGAAAGGGAGGACAAACTGTTTTATTGCATGGTATTAAGCTATTAAAGTTCACATATTGCTGGCTTACTTCTCAATTTGGTATTCCACATAATAATCAGTTGGAAAATTATATGGGATACAAATGTTAGGACAATTATTTCTACTTTTGTCTTTAGCACTTACTTTCCCCCCATTTGCTACCTTTTTCTATCTATCCTTACCTCCCCCACCCCAAACTTTTTTTTCCTGTCTTTTTTTTGTTTATCTTGTTCCCTGCCTCCTCTTGTTACAGTTGCCAACAGTAGTAGTATGAGTCAGCTTTGTATATAGAAATGGGGCTGGAGGGTTACAAATGTAGAGCTCTTCTGCAATTAAAGTGACTTTCACTGACTAAGATTGTAAATTTACATTTAAACCAAGTTATAAATTTTGCCCTTTCCTTAATGGGTATGGAGCGTTTCAGATAGAGCACAGCTACTGTGATTCTGCTGCACAGTTGAATATCAGACTATGGGGGCCCCTCACAGGGAGTACACATTCTCACAAGAAATGGAGTTCAGCTCTGCTTGGGCTCCCTTCATACTTTCATGGGCAGAGGTAGTTTAGGGGCATCATACAGCTGGAATAGCGGATCTACAGCTAGATATCTCCACTGGCCATTGACTTCCGCATAGGCACTAGGGTCTGTCCACACCGAACTGGCAGAATCAGGGTCTTAGTTAGTTTCCCTCTGCAGCTGGCTTCATGTGTGGAGCATTGCTATATCTGATGCTGTTTTGCCACTTGTCCACCACACAGGATGCATACAAGTGAGCAGTGGATAAGGAAGCATTACATTGATGCTTGGTCAGAGAGCAGCAATGCATTGCAAACTTCGCATGTAGCATTGTCTTTCCTCCCGGTCACTTACAAATATAGAAGTATTAGACTTTGTAGTTATTTTTGGCAAGTGAAAGGTTAGCATTTGGCCATATTGTTTTATTGTCAGAAGTTGTCATCTAGTCTCTCATTTTTTGTATTGCAGGTTCAGAGATATCCCAGCCCGAATTGACTCCAACAGACAACAAGTAAAAGCTGCAGCTTCAGAGATGTAATAAAGATATTAATATTTTAAAAAGAGCATCAAGAACAGTAAAGCATGATATGGCTTATGAAACAGGCTCCTATGTTTATAGGTTGATATTTGTTAATTACATGTATCTAACCATTGTAGTTAAATTCATCCCTGGTACAACTTCATTTATTTCAGTAGCTTTACATCAGAGATGAAATTGGTTCAGTGCTTCACTCCAGCAAGTTTTACAGTGTAGGCAATAGCTACTGCAGTATACATCTAGGTCTGGCTTTAATGTCATGTCAGCATACAGAATTGAAACCTTTATTGTCACTGGTTCCACCAGACTAGTACTATACCATTACCATCAATTTGCCTTTCATTAAGGTTTCGTCTACACACAAATACTGTACCAGTATAGTTAAAGTAGTACAATCCCCCGTACTGTGGATAGTTATGCCGTTAAAGGAAGGGGAAGTATACTGATGTAAACATGTCTACACTAAAGATTGTACTAGTATAACTACTTAGATAAAATCTCACACTCCCAACTGAAAAGTTATACTGGTACAAAAACTCTTAGACTAGGTTTATGGCTTTCTTACAGCACTGCAGCGCTGCACCTGCTCCATGAGAATTGGTTGATCAGTGGCATTGCTGCAGGGACAGGACCAGTTCAGCAGATTCTGTAGCATCATGTGTCATAGTTTTGCATGTTTTGCATCACGAAGTGGTTCAATAGCGCAAACAATGAGACTGATCTGAGCAATGCATGCTGTCTGCACTTAAAGCCTTTAAGGTCTTAATAATTTTGTATGTCTTGAAATTTTGACTGGGTCAACAAAATTCTATTTAATGCTAGAGTTCTGTGTTGTTGGTTCATATTAAGCAAAAAACAGTTATATTTTTGAAATAACAATGCATATTAATGGTAAAGATGTTACTCTGAAAGCTGGGATGTATTAACAATTTTCAGTACCGCATTTTCACATTTACTTTTGTCTGTTTGAATTAGGGTTTGTCCCTTGAATCCCATAAATCATACAAACATTGAATCTGTTTGAGTAGAGAACGGACATAATTTTGGATTTGGTTCATTAAGAATTTTCCTTTTATACTGTGGGGAAAAAAACAAAAAATATTATTACAATTGAAATGTTAATTTGGTTATTTCCTTTTCAGAATATACTCTCCATTCATTGTACATCTGTTAATCCAAAATTAAAGGTTTTAAGTCATATTACCAAAAAAAGCATCTGTCTGAATGCAGTGTTTTCTGAATTAGTTTGCATTGATTTAGCAATACTTTTTAATTAGTTTGGTATGAAAATTGGTTAGACACTATTATGAAAGTGGGCCTATTACTAATTCAAAGCCAAAAAACGTAGGGTGAAATCCTGACCCTATTGAAGACAGTGGGAGTTTTGCCATTCACTTCAGTGGGATCAAGACTTCACTTATCATTTCAAACACCAGTTCAGGTTTCTAAATAAATGGCAAACATTGTACTTATCACATTATTTACAAAACCCAAGTGCTTAAATAAATGTTATAATGTCCACATAATAAGCAAACACATTCTTATTAAGTATAAAGAACTGCATGAATTTTCCCAGGAGATTTAACTGTTTGGAAAGGTTGAAAAGGTAGTAACAAGCTATTTCTCAGAAAGAGGAAGACAAAGAATGTCAGCTGAAAGTCAGAATTTCAAATTCAGGGCAATTTCTTTGCGACCTATAAATCAAAAATAGTTCAACAAATTTTCTTCCTGCTTTGCAGAAGTCTTTTGCCTTCAAAGTAAATGTTGAAATTTTGGCCCAAACACATTTCCAAAATTATAGGGATGCTAAAATAAGACTTTATAATGAAAGCTTGTTACAACCTGAACCATGCAGAGGCTACTGCTTCTCCATAATGATTCGCGTCTTTGGGAGAAAGGGAATTTGTGTGTGGAAATTGTTTACATATAGCAGGCAGATTGTGAACAGTTCTGTATCAGGATTTCAAAAAGATGCTATAATAAGGTATATATTTTGTATAAGAGCTCCTGCTCTTTATAATGGACAGATGGTATGGTCAATTACAAAATGCCATACTTGTTGTAGTACCTACCTGTAGCTCCACAAAATGTTCAGGAGAATAAGTACTCTATGTAGCTTTATGAAAATCTTGTAGAACCATACACTCATATAAATTTATCCAAGCCACACCCTGGGAATTCAGCATTTGTCAGCTGAAACAGCATTGTAAACTGTATGCCTGCTGACAGGATTACATCTATTATTAGTGTCTGAAAAGAATGACTACCTTACAGTACAATGGATAGTTCTAGTTGTACATTTCTAACAATGATGACCCGTGACCATAAGATCAATGTCATTCATAAAAGCCTCGGGAATACCTATATTACTTAAATCTTAATCTCCTCTTTTTCACTGTAAAAGAAACCCCTCCTGTGTTAAGTGGAATGTTCTTCAATGCTCACTGTCATAGGCTTTAGTGGAGGAAAACAAGAGGAAGAGGGAATGAGAATCAGAAAAGGGAGGAAGTGGAAATAATACTTCAAATTTAAGTAATCCAGCTATAGGATGGCTATGGGAAAAGTACACCTTTAAATCCCTTTATATTTTTGCTTACTAATGTTGTGGGGGTTTTATATGCCTATATCTGTGGTGATTTGTGACCTAAATACTTAAGATAGATATTGAACTTCTTTCAGTCTGTTAAACAGGCGCTAAGTGCCCTGTCAAATTTCCTTTTAAGGAGTTCCCTTCAAGAATATATATAGTGGAACTGAGTAAATAATGAGTGGGAAACAACTTATTTGAATATTTTCTTAGAAAAATGTTTTGAAATTAATCAAATTGTTTGTTTGTAGTCTCTGATACAGACTTAAAGGTACATGCACTGCGAAAAAGATCTATCATTTAAAGGAACTGCTACAGAGTGTGGTAATCTATTTAATACTGTTGACTTGGACAGAGGAATTATAAGCAAAAGAGTCTGATTAGGCCTTCCTTTTCTGTATTGCTCTTTGTTTTATAGCTGTAATATTTCCTCCTCTCTCCTCACACAGCTCTATCCAAAATTTCCCAAATTAATTTAAAACTCTAGCCTTGGATACATAAGTCCTCTTCCTTGCCATTTACCCCTCAGGTAGGGTTCTTACCTAACAATTTTGTTTAGTGATTGTAGCAGGGGAATGGAAGTCAGGCTTCAACGTCTGTTCCTGACTTGGTTACTGAATCACTCCAACCTCACTCTGCCCTATTTAACTCAATTAAAAGCAGTTACATCAGGGGCTCTCAAATTTTTCAAAAAGAAAAAAAACCCACAACGTGGAGTCCTTGTGGCATCTTAGAGACTAACAAATTTATTTGGGCATAAGCTTTCGTGGGCCACGAAAGCTTATGCCCAAATAAATTTGTTAATCTCTAAGGTGCCACAAGGACTCCTCCTTGTTTTTGCTGATACAGACTAACACGGCTACCTGTCAATTTTTTCAGTGTGTAGACTACATTTGAACAGAGAGAATGTAAATAGGAGGATATAACACAATTGCTGAACATCCCTGTAGCATCCCTTCCTTGTCTAAGGTTATTTTTCCATATATTTGAATATACATTTAGCTTCTTTAAAGTGATTTAGCAAGAGGAAACGATTTTACGCCATGCAACCAGCCAGCAAGTGATGGACCACAGTCTGAATAGCACTGGGGTTACAATATTAACTGCCTTTAGTACAGTGTCACACAGTAATTTTGAGAATTTTCATCTTTGTAAAACACTTTGAGATCCTTGAACTGAAGTTATCCTTCTTGTGGCCTTGTACAATGAAGGGCTAGAGCAGAAACATTCATTTCAGACTGTCCCATGGAAATCTAATCAAAATATTGTAATGAAACAAGTCAGAGGATTTTGGACTAATTGAATTTTTTGTAATTATTTTACTTACATTCACTTGTCACAGGCAAGGTGCCCTCACTCTGGATGCCTTGCTGGAAACAGTCCTTACACACTCCTGCATAGGTTCATATGCTTTATTTACAATTTGCTACCTAAGTGCTTGTCCTTCACACCCCTGAGCGACGTAAATTATACCAACCTAGTGGACTCTGCTATGTCAGCATGAGAGCTTCTTGTGGGAGGTGGAGTAATTAAGCTGACGGAAGAGCTCTCGCTTATTCAAATCCCTGAGCAACGTAAGTTATACTGAAGTAAGTGGTAGTGTAGACCTGGCCCAACTGTTGTAGTGTAGAGGTAGCCTGAGATCCAGGGCTTTTCTGAACCTTCCTTCCAGACTTCTCTCCGCACCTTGTCCTGTCTCTTTTTTTTACCTGTCCTCAGCTGATGAGCTAAATCCCCTTGTTACTTTGGTTAATCACCTGGTGCTTAATCAATTATCTCATCAAGTTGGCCCATTTGAGGGCACTTACAAAGTGCACAAAGTGAGGTCAGCCTTAGGCTACTCTACAAATTCATTTGACAACATGAGTCTTATTTACTTTTGGGCAGATTTTCAAAAGTTCTCAGCCCTCAGCAACTCCTGTTGAAGCTCCTTGCTGTTGAGCACTTTTGAACATCTGGCCACTTCATGTAGATACCGAAGTCAAAGGTGAACACTTTTGAAAACCTGACCCTTCATGTCTTAAAGGGTGAAATGGTTATATAGTGGTACAGTAGTCAACCCCAGAAGTGGCTGCCTTTAAGGAGTTCATGACGTGATTTCTTTTCTCTTTTGTATGTGTAGTATACAGCATTCACACATACACAGAGTTAAAGTTGGTAAGTTATTCTCACCAAAGTAACCACTTATGAGAGTCTGGGAGAGGCATTATTTATTGTGCTTGTCCATCAAAAAAGTATTCGTAGTTAATTCAAGTGGTTCTGCATATTCACACTTAAGATTTTGCACCACCTAGAGGTGCCTCATGGTAGAATCTTCTCCAATTAATGTTTCTTAG
>NW_020702727.1:1389-1859 GCF_002925995.2 Terrapene triunguis | reverse complement strand
TCTGCAGGACCGGAGGCAGGAGGAGAGAGCCCCGCTGCAGTCTCTCTCTAACCGCCCTGCCCCGCCACCAAGTCCCATACCCCCCTCACCCAAAGTCCAAACACGGAGGGGCGGCAGGGGCCGTGAAAACTTTCACTCCACCCCAGCGGACAGCTATAGCACTAGAAGGCTCTCATTCCCCAAAATCTGAAAAGTCCTTTCCTACCCGCCTCACACAAGACCCCGTCCAAGTTTCACCCCCCCGTTCCATGTGTGGTTGTTAATAAAAAATACGTTTCTGTTCATTACTGTTTCCATCCTCTTCTTTTGGAGGAGAGTCTGTCTGAAGGGGGGGGAAGGGGCTTGGTAATTAGACAGGACAGTCACCTTTAGCAGGGGGCAGGCCCAGCAGCAGGGCACATCCACAGTGCAGTGACTAGTTACCCTGGTCAGTCTGGGAGGTGGCTTTCATGTTCTGTGGGGGGGGGGGG
>NW_020702727.1:0-1289 GCF_002925995.2 Terrapene triunguis | reverse complement strand
GGGGGGGGGGGGGGGGGGTTGCTCTGTGACTTTGTGGCGGGGGAGGGCAGTTTAGAAGCATCATTAGCATCACAACACTAAACCCAGGTTTAAAACATTCCCGCGAAAACAGTAATGAAGACAACGGTGTTCATTAGCAAAACAGAACAGATTTTATTTTTTGGGAAGGGGGTGAAGGGAGTAACTGGGTAAAGAAACGGGGGCAAGTTCAGCCTCTGTGTCCACAAACTTAAAAGTCACTGGGTACCCTGCTCAGTCTTGAAACTGGCTTTCAAAGCCTCCCGGATGCACAGCGCGTCCCGCTGGGATCTTCTAATCTCCCGGCTGTCTGGCTGGGCGTAATCAGCAGCCAGGCTATTTGCCTCAACCTCCCACCCCGCCATAAAGGTCTCCCCCTTGCTCTCACAGAGATTGTGGAGCACGCAGCAAGCAGCTATAACGATGGGGATATTGGTTTCGCTGAGATCACAGCGAGTCAGTAAGCTTCTCCATCTCCCCTTGAGACGGCCAAAAGCACACTCCACCACCATTCTGCACTTGCTCAGCCGGTAGTTGAAGAGTTCTTTTTCACTGTCCAGGGCGCCAGTATAGGGCTTCATGAGCCAGGGCATTAGCGGGTAGGATGGGTCCCCGAGGATCACTGTAGGCATCTCCACATCCCCAACAGTTATCTTGTGGTCCGGGAAGTAAATACCAGTCAGGGCTGCTCGCATGCGGGTGTCCTTGCGCTTCAGGGCAGGGGACAGCAAGTCACAAAGTTCCAGGAAAGTCCCCTTCCGCATGCGAAAGTTTTGCAGCCACTGGGATTCATCCCAGACCTGAAGCACTATGCGGTCCCACCAGTCCGTGCTTGTTTCCCGGGCCCAGAATCGCCGTTCAACAAAATCCACATGCCCCATTGCAAACGTGATGTCCTCGGCGCTGGGTGTCGTGGTTTCTGACAGGCGTGTGCTACTCTCGGAGTCCAGGTCCTCACTCCGCTGCCGTAGCCTCCTCGCCTGATTTCTCTCTATCTGCCTCTGTGAAAGGTGGATGATGAGCTGCGAGGCGTTGACAACGGCCACAACTGCAGCGATGGTCGCAGCGGGATCCATGCTCGCGGTGCTGTGGCGTCCGCGCTGTCACTGACCAGAAAAGTGCGCGAACTGATTTCCCGCCGGAGCTTTCAAGGAGGGAGGGAGGGCGGGAGTGACGATTGGATGACGACAGTTACCCAAAAGCACCCTCGAGACATTTTTTTCCCCCAGAAGGCATTGGGGGCTCGACCCAGAATTCCAATGGGCAGCGGG
>NW_020702726.1:0-2018 GCF_002925995.2 Terrapene triunguis | reverse complement strand
AGTTGTGAAAGTATGCTTTGGTTTTGTCTTGTGGCTAAATTCTGCTTGCTTTATTTACCTAAGAGATTGAAGAGACAGAACTACTCACATGTTTAAAGTTAAACAAATGTTTAAATACTCTTCTGGATCCTGGCTTAGGCCTGGTCTACACTAGGCTTTTATGTCGAATTTAGCGCCGTTATATCGAATTAACCCTGCACCCGTCCACACCAGGAAGCCATTTAGTTCGACATAGAGCTCTCTTTAAATCGATTTCTGTAATCCTCCCCAACGAGAGGAGTAGCGCTAAATTCGACATGGCCATGTCGAATTAGGCTAGGTGTGGATGGAAATCGACGCTAATAGCTCCGGGAGCTATCCCACAGTGCACCACACTGTTGACGCTCTGGACAGCAGTCCGAGCTCGGATGCTCTGACCAGCCACTCCCCCGGGAAAATTTGAATTCCTTTTCCTGTCTGGGCAGTTTGAATCGCAGTTTCTGTTTGGACACCGTGGTGAGCTCAGCAGCAGTGGCAACGATGCAGAGCTCTCCAGCAGAGATGGCCATGCAATCCAATAGAAAGAGGGCCCCAGCATGGACTGATCGGGAAGTCTTGGATCTCATCGCAGTGTGGGGCGATGAGTCCGTGCTTTCCGAGCTGCGCTCCAAAAGACGGAATGCAAAGATCTATGAGAAGATCTCTAAAGCCATGGCAGAGAGAGGCTACAGCCGGGATGCAACGCAGTGCCGCGTGAAAATCAAGGAGCTGAGACAAGGCTACCAGAAGACCAAAGAGGCAAACGGACGCTCCGGATCCCAGCCCCACACATCCCGTTTCTACGAGGCACTGCATTCCATCCTAGGTGCGGCCGCCACCACTACCCCACCCCTGACCGTGGACTCTGAGGATGGGATATTGTCCGCGGCCGGTTCCTCAGCGGACGGGGAAGAGGAGGAAGGAGATGAGGAGGACGAGGCAGTAGACAGCGCTTACAACGCTGATTTGCCCGACAGCCAGGAGCTCTTCATCACCCTGACAGAGATCCCCTACCAACCCTCCCCAGCCGTTACCCCAGACACAGATTCAGGGGACGGATCAAGCAGTAAGTGTTTTAAATATCTAAACATTTATTTACAACATAACTGGCGTATTTAAAATATTAACATTAGCTAAAGTGCTTTAAAACATGTAAACATTTATTTGCAACAAAACAGGAAGATTGAAAATATGAACAGTGGGTAAAGTGCTTCAAAACATGTAAACAGTAAAGTCAAACAAAAGGGGAATCAGTGCAAAGTGTATCATGATTTGTCTTTTTTTGGGCGCCTCAATATATAGTCCGAACCATTTTCAAAAAATTGCACAATGTCCGCTTCATGATTATAGTGCCCAAAACCCTGCAGTCATTTGTCCCTCCAAGGGCACCTAAGCCAGGAACTGGTCAATGTAACCGGGGATAGAGGCGAGATCCTCCGGGGAGAACTCCTCATACACCTCCTGCAGGTGTTTTTCCAGCCTCATCAGCAGGTTCCTGGGCAGGGAGAGCTTATTAGGCCCCCCGTGGTAGGACACGTTTCCCTGCCACAACGCCAGCAGGTACTCCGGGATCATGGCCTTGCACAGCAGTGCAGCAAATGGCCCCGGTTTCTGCAGGCTGTCCCGTAGCATCTTCTCCTTCTGGCTCTCGGAGACCTTCAGGAGGGTGATGTCAGGCATGACTCCCTGCTGTGAATTAGGTAGGGGAAAGTTAGTATTGGGACTGCTTGCTCGTCCCTTTACAGAACTGCAACCGCCGGTTTACAGCCACGCGGTTTACAGCCGCGAGGGGGTGGGACAGGGCCAGAGTTCATGCTTGCAGGATTGCTGCCAGCAGAGACTCGCATTGCTTTCTATGTGAAAGGAGGCCAGTGCCACTCTTAAAGTTTTAAGCGGCCACAAGTCTACGGCTTACCATGTTTGCCAGCTAGACAAAGTCCGGTGTCCAGCCCTGCTCCTCAGCTCGCCACAGCAAGACCGCAGGCACTGTAGGCGAGGGC
>NW_020702725.1:0-2402 GCF_002925995.2 Terrapene triunguis | reverse complement strand
TCTGCAGGACCGGAGGCAGGAGGAGAGAGCCCCGCTGCAGTCTCTCTGTAACTGCCCTGCCCCGCCACCAAGTCCCATACCCCCCTCACCCAAAGTCCAAACACGGAGGGGTGGAAGGGGCCGTGAAAAATTTCACTCCACCCCTGCGGACTGCTCTACCACTAGAAGGCTCTCATTCCCCAAAATTTGAAAAGTCCTTCCCTACCCGCCTCACACAAGACCCCGTCCAAGTTTCACCCCCCCGTTCCATGTGCGGTTGTTAATAAAGAATACGTTTCTGTTCATTTCTGTTTCCATCCTCTTCTTTTGGAGGGGAGTCTGTCTGAAGGGGGGGGAAGGGGCTTGGTCATTGGACAGGACAGTCACCTTTAGCAGGGGGCAGGTGCAGCAGCAGGGCACATATACAGTGCAGTGACTAGTTATCCTGGTTAGTCTGGGAGGTGGTTTTCATGTTTTGTGTGGTGGGGGCGGTGGTGTTGCTCTCTGACTTGGTGGCGGGGGAGGGCAGTTACAGATCTTATGCAGCGGTCCTTACCCTGCATCACAGAGCCGCGCAGCAGGGGATCTGTAACCCTCCTCCCCCTGCAAGACAGTCACATAGCCGACATACACGCAGTCCCGGCCAGGAGGGCTGGCAGGCTCCGTTGAAACAACCAGTCCACCACCGCGGAGCCTGTCATTCCTGGAGTTTAGAAGCATCATTTGCATCACAACCCTAAACCCGCCCCCCGCCACAGTCTGCGTCCCAGGTTTAAAACATTCCCGCGAAAACAGTAATAAAGACAACGGTGTCCATGAACAAAACAGAACAGATTTTATTTTTTGGGAAGGGGGCGAAGGGGGTATGTAAGTGGAGAGGATAGTCGACGGCAACTGGGTAAAGAAACGGGGGCAAGTTCTGCCTCTGTGTCCACAAACTTAAAAGTCACTGGGTACCCTGCTCAGCCTTGAAACTGGCTTTCAAAGCCTCCCGGATGCACAGCGCGTCCCGCTGGGCTCTTCTAATCGCCCGGCTGTCTGGCTGGGCGTAATCAGCAGCCAGGCTATTTGCCTCAACCTCCCACCCCGCCATAAAGGTCTCCCCCTTGCTCTCACACAGATTGTGGAGCACACAGCAAGCTGCAATAACGATGGGGATATTGGTTTCGCTGAGATCACAGCGAGTGAGTAAGCTTCTCCATCTCCCTTTGAGACGGCCAAAAGCACACTCCACCACCATTCTGCACTTGCTCAGCCGGTAGTTGAAGAGTTCTTTTTCTGTGTCCAGGGCGCCAGTATAGGGCTTCATGAGCCAGGGCATTAGCGGGTAGGCTGGGTCCCCGAGGATGACTGTAGGCATCTCCACATCCCCAAGAGTTATTTTGTGGTCTGGGAAGTAAATACCTTCCTGCAGCCGTCTAAACAGACCAGAGTTCCTGAACACGCGAGCGTCATGAACCTTGCCCGGCCATCCGACGTAGATGTTTGTAAACCGTCCCCGATGGTCCACCAGTGCTTGCAGCACCATTGAAAAGTAGCCCTTTCTATTGATGTACTGGCTGGCCTGGTGGCCCGGTCCCAGGATAGGGATGTGAGTCCCATCTATAGCCCCACCGCAGTTTGGGAATCCCATCGCGGCGAAGCCATCTATGATGGCCTGCGCGTTTCCCAGAGTCACTACCTTTGACAGCAGTACCTTGACGATTGCCTTGGCTACTTGCATGACAACAACCCCCACGGTAGATTTGCCCACGCCAAAGTGGTTCGCGACTGACCGGTAGCTGTCCGGCGTTGCAAGCTTCCAGAGGGCTATGGCCACTCGCTTCTGGACAGTCAGGGCTGCTCGCATGCGGGTGTCCTTGCGCTTCAGGGCAGGGGACAGCAACTCACAAAGTTCCAGGAAAGTCCCCTTCCGCATGCGAAAGTTTCGCAGCCACTGGGATTCATCCCAGACCTGAAGCACTATGCGGTCCCACCAGTCCGTGCTTGTTTCCCGGGCCCAGAATCGCCGTTCAACAAAATCCACATGCCCCATTGCAAACGTGATGTCCTCGGCGCTGGGTGTCGTGGTTTCTGACAGCTCTGTGCTACTCTCCGACTTCAGGCCCTCACTCCGCTGCCGTAGCCTCCTCGCCTGATTTCTCTGCATCTGCCTCTGGGAAAGGTGTATGATAAGGTGCGAGGCGTTGAGAACGGCCACAACTGCAGCGATGGTCGCAGCGGGATCCATGATCGCAGTGCTGTGGCGTCCGCGCTGTCACTGATCAAAAAGTGCGCGAACTGATTTCCCGCCGGCGCTTTCAGGGAGGGAGGCAGGGCGGTAGTGACTGACGGATGACGACAGTTACCCAAAAGCACCCTCGCCACATTTTTTTACCCAGAAGGCATTGGGGGCTCGACCCAGAATTCCAATGGGCAGCGGG
>NW_020702724.1:0-5785 GCF_002925995.2 Terrapene triunguis | reverse complement strand
TTCTTTTCCACACTCGCCATAATTCACCACCAGATGTCAGGGTAGAGCTCATCCTGACTCTGCTTACATCCTCCCCCCAGCCAAGAATTTGTCGTCCCGACAAATCACACTCCCTATTATACCAACTCACTGGATCCCTCCAAAGGGCCTCAGATAGCCCACTCTAGCTTCCACAAGCCTGTGTGCTAAACATATTGGTTCCTCACTAGTCACCCCAGGTGCATCATAAGTCAACCGTTTTACTGGTCTTATTACCCTGTCTCTTCTATTGAGAATCTCTGTTGCCGTGGTAGGGGGGACAGCCTCTTGAACGATGGATGGAGAGGTTTCCTTTGAGGGCCCCTCAGCTATTGGCATAGGCCCCTGCAGTTCTAGTTCTAACAGTGGAGGGTCCAAGGTGCCCAGGACATCCTCCACCTGTATGTCTCCACTGTCCAATAACCTGTGTGTGTCATCACATGGGGGTCCCACCAGTGGCCCAGGGGTGTCAGGAATGGGCCTAAATACTTCTGCCATGGGGTTTAGGGCGGAAGAGGAGGAGCTCTCTTTTGATGCTGATCGAGACTGAGATCTTGTCTCCATCCCAGGATACACCATGGTTGTGTCTTCCTCCTCAGACTCACTCTCGCATGTGCTGCATAGGGGTAGGTTAGCTACAGGGGGCTGGCTGTCCATGTTGGAGGGCAGCTTTGGTCCAGCACCTTCGTTCCGCCCGGTTGCCCTGTTGTGGCCCCTCTCATACAGGGTGTCTACCAATTCCCCCACAGGGAGCAAAAGGTTTCTATGCACTGTCTTTGTCTGCCCTGGACCATCTTCAGGTTTGATCTTGTAGACCGGCAGGTCTCCTAGCTTTTCCATCACCAAGTAAGGTACTGCCTTCCATCTGTCAGCTATCTTGTGTTTGCCAGTAATACCCAAATTTCGCAGCAGGACTCTGTCCCCCGGCTGGAGTTCTTGCAGGCGTACCCTAGCATCATATCGATGTTTGTTCCGGTCTGCGTTCTTCCGAGCCGCAGATGTAGCTAAGTGATAAGCATCCCGCAGCTTTTCTCTTAGTCGGGATACATATTGCTGATGAGTTTCATAGCTATCTCCATCCTCTGATACACCAAAGCACAGGTCTATGGGTAATCTTGGTTCTCGCCCAAACATTAAGAGATATGGGGTGACTCCTGTAGCATCATTCTTTGTGGCATTGTAGGCGTGCACCAGAAATGCGACATGTTGGCTCCAGGTTGCCTTCTGCTCTGGCCGCAAAGTCCCCAACATATCTAATAGGGTTCGGTTGAACCTCTCTGGCTGTGGATCACCTTGAGGGTGATAAGGCGTTGTCCTAGACTTTTTAATTCCTGCTATCCTCAGCACCTCCTTCAGAAGGTGACTCTCAAAGTCCCGCCCCTGATCCGAGTGTATCCGGGCTGGAAATCCATAAACTGAGAAATATTTCTCCCACAGTACTCGAGCAACAGTGGTGGCCCTCTGATCACGTGTGGGATATGCCTGGGCATATCGCGTATAATGGTCAGTCACTACTAGAATGTTCCCAATATTTCTCTTGTCTACTTCTAAAGACAAGAAATCAATGCATACCAGCTCCAGAGGTTTGTTGCTGGTGATGTTCTTCAGATATGCAGCCCGCGTGGGCAGAGTTTTCCTTTTAACACATCGAGCGCAGGTCTCACATTTCCTGCGAACATCTTCAGCCATCCGAGGCCAATAGAACCTACTACGAAGAAGTTCCAGGGTCCTCTCCATCCCTAAATGTCCAAAGTCATCATGCAGGGCCCTCATGGCCAGGGCTCTGTACTCTTTTGGCAGCACTAGCTGTGCTCGTTGCTTTTGTAAAGGGTCTGTGGTCACTCGGTGTAGCACTCCCTGAATCAGTTTCAGTTTGGTCCACTCTCTCAATAGTAGTTTACCCTCCGGGTTAGGTGGGACAACCACAGCTGGGCTTCGCCCCTCCCTTTTGGCAAGTAGTGTATCACAAATGTCAATATCTTGCAGCTGGGCTTCCTGCCAGTCCGCTGCATTGAGCATGGGCAAAGGAGATTGGTCCAACGCAATATAGTTCACTGAAGCAGAAGGCACGCATTCAGGGGGCAGGCCCAAAGCTTCTGCAGCACATCCATGAAGACTCTCATGGGACTCTGGCTCCCGGCGACTCACACTGCAAATAGCCCTCACTCCATCTGTGGGTATCACAGCAACTCCTGGTGCCTGTGGACGCCTGGACAATGCATCTGCATCTACATTGCTTCTCCCTGATCGGTATTGAATGCTGAAGTCATAGCTAGCCAAAGCGGCCACCCATCTTTGCCCTGTAGCATCCAGCTTAGCACTTGTTAACACATAGGTCAGTGGGTTGTTGTCTGTCCACACCTGGAACTGAGCACCATATAAGTAGTCTCGAAATTTCTCAGTGATGGCCCATTTCAAGGCCAAGAACTCCAGCTTGTGGGTGGGATAGCGAGTTTCACTATCAGACAGTCCTCGGCTGGCAAAGGCTACAGGTTTACGTTTTCCTTCCAGTTCCTGGTACAGTACTGCTCCCAGACCCTCCAAACTGGCATCAGTATGCAGGATAAATGGTTTGCTTGGGTCAGCAAAGACTAAGACTGGAGCATGAGTTAGGCAAGTAATGATTTCTCGAAAAGCCCTTTCACATCTCTCATCCCACCGTGGCCCAAATGGTTCGAAGGGGCCATAGTGTCTCTGCACAGGAGGCTTTGGGGACCTCCCCTTATTCTTGGTCTTAGATTTGTTCCTGCTGGACTGGTATCCCCTGGTAAGATCATTCAGAGGTTTTACAATCGTAGCATAGTTTTTCACAAATCTGCGGTAGTAGCCACTAAACCCAAGAAAGGTCTTGAGTTCTCTGTAGTTACTTGGACATGGCCATGTAGTGAGTGCTTCTATTTTATCGGGATCAGTACTCACACCCTCTTGGGACACGATGTGACCCACATACTTCACTGAGGTCCTGCAGAACTGGCATTTGTCAATTGAAAGCTTCAAACCATAATCCTCTAACCTATCAAGCACTTTAAGAAGTCTTTCTTCGTGCTCCTCCAAGGTTCTTCCAAACACAATCAGGTCATCCAAATAAACTAACACTTGCAGTAAATTCATGTCTCTCACAACTTTCTCCATAAGACGTTGAAATGTGGCAGGTGCTCCAGAAATCCCTTGGGGCATGCGTTCAAACTGATAAAACCCTAATGGGCAGATGAAGGCTGTCTTCTCCTTATCTTCTTCACCCAGAGGGATCTGGTAGTATCCACTCCGAAGATCCAACACAGAGAACCACTGGCTTCCTAGCAAACAGTCTAAGGCATCTTGGACTCGGGGCATTGTGTACTGGTCAACCACAGTACGGCGGTTTAGGGTGCGGTAGTCAATACACATCCGGATTTTCCCATTCTTTTTACGGACCACCACAATGGGTGAGGCGTATGGGCTGCGGGACTCTGTAATGATGCCATTCGCAGCCAGCTCCTGAAGATGTTGTCGCACATCTTCCATCTCGGAGAGGGCAATCCTCCTAGATCTCTCCCTGAAAGGTCGAGAGTCATGTAGTCTGATGTTGTGCTCTACTCCTTTTGCACATCCCACATCCCACTCATGCAATGAGAACACCTTGGATCTTTCACAAAGTTTCCTCCTCAGGCGATCTTTCCACTCCTCGGACAACGGTGAATCTCCAAAGTCAAACTTTGCTGGGTCTATTGTGGGAACTTGAGTCTCACACTGGGGTTTTACAATTGATTCAGGCTCGAAGAGGTCTGCTATCTTTTGTCCTTGCTTCACAACAACATCTCGACTTGTTTCATTAGCAATCAGTATAGTCACCTTTTCCTGGGCTTCAGCAGGTAGGGTTATGACTCCACTGGGGACCAGCACTCCTTCCGGGAGCTCTCCTTCAACTGGCTGCTCTACCATTGCTAATGCCCCTTTACTGCCTTTCAGCCGGGTACTCATGACAAGCACTTCCTGCTCTGTCCTTGCAGGCACTACTAAGGGGGTTGTGCCCATGTACTTCAGCGCCCCAATGGGTAGCTCAGATGTCTCCTTTTTAGCACCCTCAATCTTCCTATAGGCTTCAGCACAAAGCGTATGGATCATCAGGGTATTCAGGTACTGGTCCCCAGCCCGTTGTCTGCAGTAATCCGCGAGCACCTTGAAGAGACTGGAGTTGGTCCCTATCAGCACAGACACATCCGAGGTCCCTTTAGGGTCAGGGCATATTAATGCAGCTGTGTCCACCTCTTCTCTTACCCCAGCAACCTCCTCTGGGAATTCCAGGTGCACTATGACATACCCTTGGTAGGGGTATTCATCCATGCTGAGGCCACACAGACCAACGCCAGTCAGTGGCTGTATAGGCAGGTGCCTAAGCATCTGTTGGTAGAATGACTGAAATATAATAGTCACTTGAGATCCAGTGTCAAGCACGGCTTTACACTCCGCCCCTTCAATCTTCACCATGACCTCTGCTCGAGGCCCTATCAGTCCTGCGGGGATCCCAGCTGGACGGTCGTTTCTGGGGGAATCTTCAACTCCTGCAGGCCTGGGTGGTCCCCGTCCCCGGACTCTCTGGCAGCTACCGGATCTCTCCCAACTGATCCTCAGCTTTCCATACACTAAGGAGGGGTTTTCTTCATTATGGCACTTGGCAGCACTGTGTCCGTCCTGACCACATCGGTAGCAGAAGAATTGTCCTTTCCCCCTTCGCCCAGGTGGGATGGTGGCTCTAAATGCTGACTTCTCCATCGCCACAGTCAGAGGCGCCTCATTCCTGGAAATCTTAGCTCGGTCAATGGTGCTTTGCAGTTCAGCTATCCGTTCTGTCAGGACCTGCATTTGTTGGGCAAGTTCCTCTGTGGTGCTCACCATCAGTACACTGGCTGTTTGCAGTGGTGTTGTGCCGGCTGGCTCCAATGTTTGGGCTTCCCAAAACTCGCTGGCAGCCTGCCTTTCTTCCTCTTCTCTGACCTCCTTTATCAGCTGGGAATAACTTGGGGGATGTTCCCGTCGTTCTCTTAGCCGGAGATGGAGTAGAATCGGGTTCTGATACTGAGCTCCTCTTACAATTTGAGCCAGTCTGGTCCGATCCATCTGTTCAGCAGTCACTGCTCCCCTCATGACAGCTCTCTGAAGCAGTCTCTCCAGCCTCTGTATATAGGCTGAAATCTTCTCGCCAATTTGCTGTCGGGAATTAAGGAACTTACAGTAACTGTCTTCAGGGCCCTCTACGCTCCCAAAGGTATGATCAAGGGCCTCTAGGCAGTCCTTCACACTGACCCCAGGGTCAATGAGCTTCAGGGTGCGAATCACATCTAATGCTGGGCCACTGAGGCTCTCTATTAGACATCTTCGCTTTTCTGCATCAGGTACGGCCCACTCCTGCAGCATTTCAGTGGTATGCTCCAACCAGGGTTCGAACTCCTCTGCCCCAGCAAATAATCTTAACTCACGACAAGAGTTTAACATAGCCTGGGACAGCACAACCTTTTCCAATATTTGCCCCAGTGCTTTTGCCCAATCATTGGCTGAGGCTGCGGCCCCTGAGCTAGAGGCTGCAGGGCCGGGGCCCAACAAACCTGACATATTAGCCATTATACAAACAGTAATTTCCTCAAAATATAACCACAATTGTTTCCCAATGCAGTAGAACACTCAACAGGTGCTTGCGAGGGGTACTGACCCAGGGATCCCGGACGAGCCCCCAAAAATGTAACCCTTCTGCCCATCTAAGTTGGCAGCAACAAGGGCCGGGTTCTGTATC
>NW_020702723.1:0-1364 GCF_002925995.2 Terrapene triunguis | reverse complement strand
CCTTCTGCCCATCTAAGTTGGCAGCAACAAGGGCCGGGTTCTGTATCTAGGGGTTCCGTTTCAATAATACAATGCAAAACCGGCTCGAGCCCCCACCCAGTGACCTGGGACAATTACATACCACCCCCCTGGGTACCTCTAAGAGGCAATACTTCCCCTCTCGCAAGCACGGAGTCTGAGTGTAGCAGAAAATGTTTAATAACATGAGGTAAACGACATCAGCATAAAATTGGAAAAAACACCACAAACAGGATTCATAACACAAACCATGAGCAAAACCCACCCCAGCAAATTGGGCTGTGTCCTTTCCCTTTGGTTCTTGAATCCAGCAACCCAAAAATCACCCAGAGTCCCCAAAGTCCAACACCCCCAAAGTCTCTTGGGTCCAGCAACCCCCAAAGTCCCAAAAGTCCAACAACCCCCAAAGTCTCTGTCCCTGGTCAGTGCAGCCCCAGAGTAAAAAAGGGGGGGGCACGCAGGGTGTTAAGGGGCACCTTACGTGATCCAAGGCTGGCCAGCCGTCTGTTTCTCCGTGGGGGTTCCGCCGCAGTCTTTACCACGAGCCAGTCCACTTTCTGCCGTCCCACGTCCGCTCCGCTCCGCTCCGCTCACCGACCTGTGAGCCGTTCCAGCCGTCCCCGCAAACAGCTCCGCTCGCCGTTCCTTGGGCCACTCCAACCGGCCCCGCAAGGCTCCACGCCGCTCACTGCTCCTCCAGTCGTCCCCACAAATTGCTCCGCCAGCTGCTGAGCAATATAGCTTCAGGCTCCCCCACTAGTTAACACAGCACTCAGTGATCTCAGCTCTTAATAACATCAGCTCTTTTGTGATTTCAGCTCTTAGTGATTTCAGCTCATAGTATAGTAGGGGAGCCCCAGTGCTGGTGCACCATTGGCCCAAAGTGAATTCAGCTCAGCAGCCTGTAACTAGACTCCTAAGGGAATCAAAGTTAGCTCTGACATTCAACAGTGGAGAGAGGAGGCGGTACAATTGGTGCTTCAAACCCTCAGAGGGGGCCCATACCATCAGGTACAAATACCTGTCCCCATCCTCTCTCTATTCCCTGGGTTTTGTAACCCATGCCCCTTGACAAGCAAATGCTACTTAGGTAATGGTGAAGGATTCACTCAGTCCTTCTGTCATACAACAGTTCCACTGGCCTTGATTCACAGAATCAGGGTAACAAAACTTTATTCTTCCTGCCCCAATTACAGAGAAACTGGGGATCCCACACCAGCCAAAGTAACCACTTTCGGTTGCTGTGGGCTCATGCTATGCGTGTGGGTGGGCCTATGCAAACAAGATCCGCCCCTGGAGTTCTTTTCCACACTCGCCATAATTCACCACCAGATGTCAGGGTAGAG
>NW_020702722.1:0-1521 GCF_002925995.2 Terrapene triunguis | reverse complement strand
GTTTAATGCTCAACATGCACTTACATCCATCCCAGTTGGAGATATATATCTTAAGAGCTAAAAGAGATATTTCAATTTATAATTGAAAATTTCATAACAAACTATATTTAGATTTGCAATGTATTACTGTTAATGCTTCAAAATGATGCTTGTGTATGGTTCAGTATTTAGGTTTCCATGTAAATACTGTTGTAAATAAACCATGGTATTTTGTATTTATAACCAGTGGGTGTTGCCTATTTGAACATTTCAAAAGGGTCCTGTTAACTTGACCGATCTACCTTCAGAATATACTTAAGCCAGAGGGAATATGGGCCACGGATGGGCATCTAGTGTAAAAGTAGTTACGCCAAATTGGCACAAATGACAGAGAGGTGTAGGCAACAGACCAGATTCTAGCACCTGTTATGGTACCTTTCTTCCATTCCACCGGTGATAAGGCATAATAATGCTGGCTTCCTCAGCCCCCTAAGGATTCCTCTTGTGTAAGAGGAATCCCCGGGTGACATACAGCTGACATGATCAGTTCTATGATACTCCTTTTCTTTGCCCCCAGCTCTGGGGTTGGGATCAAGGGAAAGAGGGTGTGGCCAACTCTTGCTCTGATCTGGCAAACCCCAGAGGTTGGAATGGTCCCTTGAGGACCATTGGTAGCTGGGAGCTTACTTACAGCAGCAAGGAGACTGCTCTAATTTGTGCTGGGCTTGAAAAAGTCCCATGCTTTCAGAGGAACTACTCATACAAATAAAATGAAGCACAGTCTTTAGAACTTTATTGGATTGAGGCCTTAAGTGTTTGCAGAATTGGAGCCTTGTGTCCTATCTCTGATAAGTAACATAAGCAGTCTTTGGATCAAATAAATCACACACATACTCTCTAGTGGTTATCAAAACAAAAAGAAACCAGGACACTTTTCTATTTCCCACTCATTATTGGGGGGATGGGAGGAGACAGTTACCCAATCTCTAATCATTTTACTGACTGTACTCTTCTATAAATTACTGCTGTTTGGCAGCAGAGAAGTGCTATGTCTAATTAAGCCACTTTCCCAATTTCCACTTTGAAAAAAAGGATTTGTGATGCCAACAACGACTGGATTAGTCTTCCTTCGATACATACATGCTTATAGCAACTACTCCTTTCCTTTCCATCAGGTATATTCTTTTTCTTTGTACAGAAGATTTTTACAAGCATTGCATGGTTTTATTATTCAGTATGAGATTGACAGCTTTTTTAAAAAGTTAAAAGCTAAAGAAAACACAGCAGCAAGCAAGGCAAAATAGAAATGGATGGGCACTAAACTACCTACTAGACTCAGATTTCCTCCTGCTATGTTTAACCTATTTGCTTCAGGAGATCAACCTGACTTGCCAATTAGACATGAAGATCAGACAGCAGGTATCAGGTTTTCAACTTATTTACATTGTTGGCCAGAAGGCAACAGGAACTTCTCTCCTTATTTTCCTGCAAATTGACAAATTGCAACTGGAAGATGCAAAGATTAGAACTAAAATAAATTCC
>NW_020702721.1:0-1298 GCF_002925995.2 Terrapene triunguis | reverse complement strand
AGTGCCCATCCATTTCTATTTTGCCTTGCTTGCTGCTGTGTTTTCTTTAGCTTTTAACTTTTTAAAAAAGCTGTCAATCTCATACTGAATAATAAAACCATGCAATGCTTGTAAAAATCTTCTGTACAAAGAAAAAGAATATACCTGATGGAAAGGAAAGGAGTAGTTGCTATAAGCATGTATGTATCGAAGGAAGACTAATCCAGTCGTTGTTGGCATCACAAATCCTTTTTTTCAAAGTGGAAATTGGGAAAGTGGCTTAATTAGACATAGCACTTCTCTGCTGCCAAACAGCAGTAATTTATAGAAGAGTACAGTCAGTAAAATGATTAGAGATTGGGTAACTGTCTCCTCCCATCCCCCCAATAATGAGTGGGAAATAGAAAAGTGTCCTGGTTTCTTTTTGTTTTGATAACCACTAGAGAGTATGTGTGTGATTTATTTGATCCAAAGACTGCTTATGTTACTTATCAGAGATAGGACACAAGGCTCCAATTCTGCAAACACTTAAGGCCTCAATCCAATAAAGTTCTAAAGACTGTGCTTCATTTTATTTGTATGAGTAGTTCCTCTGAAAGCATGGGACTTTTTCAAGCCCAGCACAAATTAGAGCAGTCTCCTTGCTGCTGTAAGTAAGCTCCCAGCTACCAATGGTCCTCAAGGGACCATTCCAACCTCTGGGGTTTGCCAGATCAGAGCAAGAGTTAGCCACACCCTCTTTCCCTTGATCCCAACCCCAGAGCTGGGGGCAAAGAAAAGGAGTATCATAGAACTGATCATGTCAGCTGTATGTCACCCGGGGATTCCTCTTACACAAGAGGAATCCTTAGGGGGCTGAGGAAGCCAGCATTATTATGCCTTATCACCGGTGGAATGGAAGAAAGGTACCATAACAGGTGCTAGAATCTGGTCTGTTGCCTACACCTCTCTGTCATTTGTGCCAATTTGGCGTAACTACTTTTACACTAGATGCCCATCCGTGGCCCATATTCCCTCTGGCTTAAGTATATTCTGAAGGTAGATCGGTCAAGTTAACAGGACCCTTTTGAAATGTTCAAATAGGCAACACCCACTGGTTATAAATACAAAATACCATGGTTTATTTACAACAGTATTTACATGGAAACCTAAATACTGAACCATACACAAGCATCATTTTGAAGCATTAACAGTAATACATTGCAAATCTAAATATAGTTTGTTATGAAATTTTCAATTATAAATTGAAATATCTCTTTTAGCTCTTAAGATATATATCTCCAACTGGGATGGATGTAAGTGCATGTTGAGCATTAAAC
>NW_020702720.1:0-5717 GCF_002925995.2 Terrapene triunguis | reverse complement strand
TGCCCGGCGTGCTTCGCGCCAATAAACACACCGGGGTGGAGAAACAATCAAAGGTTTATTTGAGATCTCAAAGTGGTGCAAGGAGACAGGCAAATCTCAAATCGAGCACACAGAACAAGGCAGCTTCTCTCTTCTTATACTTTACAATTAAGCCCCCCCCCTTCTCTCCCCCTGTATCACCCCCCCCACTCCCCCTCCCCTTTCTACCGAAGACATGTCTATACATTTAAGCCGTTAAATCATTCTAGGGCTATAAATCTAGCTTGTTAGTAACATTCCTCTAAACAATCATTGGGTCCTATTTACTCTAGTTTACTACCCCTCCTCCAGCTAGAAACATGCAAACCTCATCATTATTGCTTAGGACCTGGTTATAAGCAAGGTCGTAATAGGTAACTGACTATTTACACATTCCAATTCCTGTCCTTGGCTTTTGAGGCCGCTTAAAATTAAACATGGAGGAACAGAGTTTAAACATGGAAGAACTCTGGTTCATATATAGGCCTAATGACGCCATCAGTTCCCTCCTTTGAGAATACTCAACAAACTTTTGGCTGAGTTTTCTCATATTCTGTAGACAAGATATGATTGAGTGCCATAGAGCTGGGGTTCTCAATGAGAGGGTATGCTGGGATTTCTGGGGAACGGGGGGCACAAAGCTTATGGAGGAGCAATTTAAAACAAGCAATCAGAAGGAGGGTGACCAGGCACAGTACCACACCTGTGAGGAGGAGACGCACAAGGCTATTTCCCAGTCCTCCCAGGTTGGGCAACCAACTCCAAAGGGAATCAAAAACTGTGGGTTCCCTTTCCTGGGCCTTCCACTGCTCAAAAGCCTGTTCGGCTGACAGGACGTGCTTGTTAATGTCCTGTGAGTTTTCTGGGACATAAGTACAACATTCACTCCCAATAAGGGCACACACTCCGCCCTGGGAGGCTAAAACATAATCTAAAGCCTGTCTGTTTTGCAGGGACAGCAACCGGAGCTGGTAAAGCTCTGAATTAAGGCTTTTCTCTATGGCCAAGGTCTCATTGGCATACTTGGTGAGAAACACAGAGAGCCTACGATAAAATTGAGCCAGTCGTCCCACCCCATAGGATGGGAGAAAGATCATACCCAATCTGTCTCCTTCTGTAATGGGCTCTGGGGTGGCATACAAAGATCTATGCTGCCTAGGGCGGCCAGGGGGCAGTTTAGGGAAAACACAAAGGGGAGGGGCAAGATATCCTAGGTAGCAGCTTCCATACCACCGATGCGGTAACCACTTGTAGGCAGAGGTACCGCAAATATAAAAGGAGTGGCCATTCCCTACCAAGCCATTATAACCGCTACTCCACTTATTTGCTTGTCTGTCATTAAACGATCCGAACCGGGCGGTAGAGTTGGATTTGCCTTTAACATAGACAGGGATGGAAGTGTCACTGTCAGGGGATAAATAATACTGACAGGTGCTATTCCCAGCAAACCAGGTGTGATTGCTGGACTTAAACTGTCGATAGCACACCAAACCAGGGGCCACTGGCCGCAACCTAATAGGGGAAGGGATATACGTTGAGTTGGCCTGCGGCTTCCAGGGGTCGTCCCTTAACGCATACTGGGACTCAATGGTACAGTTCTGTGACAAAGGGGTACCCGAGGCATTTTTCCCCCTACTGAACCATCCCCAACAGATATCTGACCAATTCTGGGGAACTACCCTCCAGGGTAACCCTGCAGCATGGTGCGGGATTTGGGAGCATACCCAGCAGTTAGAGAGGTTAAACTCTTGGGCAAAGCAAACCTTCAGGGACTCATATGTGTTTGTCTCTAAGTTAGTAGGGATTCCTTTCCATCCTGCATGTGCCTGGGGGAGAAACGGGAGTTAACAAGAGGAGTGTCTCTATGGCAAAGAGTACCACTGTGGCAGACCCTAGACCTGAACTCATATTGGGCAGGTGACCCTAGGGCCTAACAATCACAATTCCCCAAATACCAACAAAATAACAATTACCAATAGTAAGCAGATTAAAAACAACAGGGTCCAGGCCACCAGGTTAGGCCGGCCCTGTGAAAATAAACACAACCAACACTCAGAGGTCTCACGGGGAGTGCGCTGTGACTGTCCAAAGAGAGCACAGGGCATTCCCAGCAGACACTATTGTCGCCTGAATAACAGCTTAAGTCCCAGATCGTCGCTGGCAGTCTTCTCTGCAGGCTGGACGGTCCACCGTTCAGGAGCAGGCACTGCTTTCAGGCGAGAGTGATGAATCCAGTTCTTGTGTCCCTCAACCTTTGCCGCTGTATGGGAGACCAGCAGGACGGTGTGAGGTCCCTTCCACTTCTCTTGGAGAGGCTCGTCCTTCCAGGTCCGAACGAGTACGGAGTCACCTGGCTGCAAGGAGTGGATCGGGGCATCCAGCAGGAGAGGCTGCAAATCTTTGGTATACCTGTGGAGAGAACAAAGAACAGCAGACAGAGAGCACATGTACTGAGATAAGAAACCACAGCCTACCTCCCACTCCCCTGCCAGAACCGGTGTACCGTTCATAGGCCATGCCCTTCCAAACATAATCTCGAAGGGACTGAGCCCTAACCTGCCCTTAGGGAGAGCGCGAATGCGGAGCAAAACAAGGGGCAAAGCATCAGGCCACTTAAGGGAAGCCTCTTGGCAAACCTTTGAGAGGTGCCGCTTAAGAGTCTGATTTGTACGCTCCACTACCCCACTGGCCTGCGGTCGCCATGGCGTGTGAAGCTTCCAGGGAATCTGTAGGGCATCCGATATCTTCTGAACGACTTGGGATGTGAAGTGTGTTCCGTTGTCAGATTCCATCCACTGGGAGAGCAATCTGAGCCTTACTCTGTGCTACTCGATATCCTCGGAGCCCAACAAAGTTCAGGAGGCTCACAGTGGCTTTAAGGCAAGAGGTTAGACCCACAGCAGCAATTAACAAGTCATCCACATATTGCAGGAGGAGGACTTTGTCCTCGTTGTCCCACTCCTCCAAGTCTCTAGCCAGGGCCTGGCTGAAAAGGGTGGGGGAATTTTTAAACCCCTGGGCCAGCACTGTCCAGCAAAGTTGCTTTCTAACCCTCCTTCTGTCCTCCCACTCGAAGGAGAAAATCTCCTGTGACTGGGGGTCAACCGGAATCGTGAAGAAAGCATCCTTTAAATCCAGGACTGAAAAATGGGTGTACTGCCCCCCTATAGAAGCCAACAATGTATACGGATTGGGAACAAGGGGGTGTAGAGTCTTAACCCGCTCATTAACTGCCCTCAGGTCCTGGACCAGCCGGTATGTGCCATTGGGCTTTTGTATAGGCAAGATAGGAGTGTTCCAAGCTGACTGGCATTCTCGAAGTACCCCGCACTTTAGGAACTGGTCTATAGTTTCCTGCAGTCCCTCTCTGGCCTCCTTTTTGATTGGATACTGCTTGATTCGCACTGGACCTTTTCCTGGCAAAAGCTGAACAGTAATAGGAGTATGATGGGCTGCCTTTCCTGGGGTCCCTGATGCCCATACCAGAGGAAAAACCCGCTTCTCCCACTGACTCCACTCTGGGGCTTGCATAGCTGAGGGCTCAATTGCAAGTGTCATTATCCAGGCATTCTCTGGGGGTAAGGTGAGGCTTATTTCATCTTGAGTGAAATGCAGGGTAGCACCTAAGCGACAAAGCAGGTCCCGTCCCAATAGAGGCGTTGGACAATCGGGGAGGTAAACCAGTTTGTGAGATAGAGTTCTGTTTCCCAAAGCACATTCCGCTGGGGCATATACTGGGCACTTAGTTCCTTTCCCTGTTGCTCCCACCACAGTGAGGGAATCTGCCACAGGCAGCTGAAGGGGTTGGTTTACAGCAGTTCGTGCAGCTCCAGAGTCTATTAAAAAGTCTATGTCTGAATCTCCCACCCGCATTTTTACTCGGGGTTCCGGGGGCAGGATAGTCCGTCTCCCCTGACACCCCTATTCTTGATCCTCTGCTGCCATCATAGGGGTACCTTCCCTCTCGGGGCACTCATTTTTCCAATGTCCCTCCTTTCGGCATATGGCACACTGATTGCGACCCAGACGCCTTTCTTGTAAGCCAGGGCGCCCACGCCCACGTCCTCTCATTCCCCGGCCCCTTCCACCTTCCTGAAATCTTCCCCTGCCACCAGCCTGTACTGCTGCAACCATCATTTTCACTTGCCTCTTTTCCTTTTCTCCTTCCCTAAGGCTGTAAGCCCTGTTTGCAGTTTCCAGAATCTGTGCCATTGTCATGCCCATCAAATCCTCCTTTTTCTGCAGTTTCCTTTTAATATCAGGGGCAGCACGACTGGTAAAGATACCCTTTATAATTGCCTCAGTAGCCTGATCATCGGGGTTTGCATTAGTAGTTTGCCTGATGGTATCCCGAATACGCTGCAGAAAAGCAACCGGACTCTCCTTTGGCTCCTGTACTAGCTCATACGGCTTAGCCCAATTGTTATGTCTGACAGCTGAGTGTCGGAGACCATGTAATAGGAGCTCCTTGTATACAGTGAGACGGGTGAGATCTGCCGGCACGTTGGGATTCCACCGGGGGTCTGCTGTAGGGACCTGAACTGCAGCAACAGGGACCGTTTGCTGCGTTTGCCTCATGTCTATGCTGTGCCACCTCCCGTGCCTTAGACACAACCTGATTTCGCTCCACCTCAGACAGCAGAGTCCGCATAAGGATATTACAGTCATCCCAATCAGGTTTATGACTCGCCAGACACCCTTCAAAAACCGAGATAAACTTGCTTGGATTCGTAGAGAATTCCCCTGCCTGTGTCTTAAAAGCTGCCAGATCCACCGGATTAAAAGGCACATGGGTGTAAACCTGCATTGTAGTGGCTCGGCGATTATCTGTTCCAGGGCGGGCTATCTGAGTCTCAGTAATCAATGGATAGAATCCCACCGAGGGGGCAATCTCTGGGACCTGAGGCACCCTGTCTTTATATGGTGGGGGTGTTGGAGCCGAAGGGGACACCGACTCTGCCATCACAACCGGGGGAGGGTTCTGGGGACTAACAGTAGTTACTACCGAACCTGTCGGAGTCAAATTACACCTTTGCAAAAGATCTGACCTATTTCTTAACAACATAAACAACTGTACATACATATGTTCATTCCATTTACCCGTACGCTGACAAAACAAAAGCAATTGAAGGATCGTATTATAATTGAGTGATCCCTCCGGTGGCCACCTTTCCTGGTCCTCTAGTTGATATTGAGGCCAGTCTACTGTACAGAATCTTTTCAGTTTACTTTTAATCAATGGATCCGATCCAAACACTTTCCAATTCACCAGAATGCATTCTAAGGGTGTACACCTTGCCCTGCCTACAGTACTCTGCCCCTGCCCCATATTAGGGAGACTCTGGGCGTCCCCAAGTCAAAACAGGTAGACACTGGGCGTCCCCAGGTCAAGACAGATAAAGTTCCCACTGGACTATTCCTACCTTATCCACAGGACCGGTTCCCCACCGTCGCCCGCAGCTGCTTCTCCACTACTCAAGCGCGTTGCACCGTTGTGCCCTCCGGGGTCGACCAAACCACATCTCCGCCGAGGCCCCCGATGAAATCACCGGTGCGCGCTGGGCGTCGGTCGTCGCCGCAATCCGTCGACCTCCGAGAGGGGTCCGGGCAAGGCTAAATTTCCGCCTCGAGCCCCACGTTGGGCGCCAAGACTGTTGCTGGCACAGAGGTGCCCGAGGCAAAGCAACAGGGGTTCGTTG
>NW_020702719.1:3366-6219 GCF_002925995.2 Terrapene triunguis | reverse complement strand
CTTTTTACGTCATTATGCTGACCAATAGATAACAGGTTACACAGAATGCATATTATTTTGGGGAAGGGGATACAAGAGACATCTGTTGCGGATACATTTGTCATTTTGAAGGGAGAACACGGTACGTTCCTTGACCCTTTGCACTAAATACCTTGGGGATATATGGGAAAACAGCTACAAACTAACTATCTTTCTGTTCCCTCCTTATCTCTATTATTTCTGCTAGTGTGAGTGAAACTGCAGCTCTTTGCTAGAAATGCTGACCAATACATTTCTACTTTAACATGTAAGCAGTTAGCACAGAAGTAGATGAGAGTTCACAAGATGGAGTCTGGGGGTTTCAGATAGGCCCAAAGCAAAAGAGTTTGATCGACACTTTGGCCTTCCGCTCTCCCGAGTTACCTGGTAGCTATGCCTAGTGGATCCCAACAATCCCCCCTTTGAGAATACTCAACAAACCTTTGTTAGAGTTTTCTCATACTCTAAAGACAAAATGCGATTAAGCTCCATGCAATCAGGATTATCAATAAGAGGGTATAAGGGAACTTTTGGGGTATGGGAGGTACAACACTCTTTTCCAATAAGGGCACAGACCCCGCCTCGTGAGGCTAACACATAATCTAGGGCCTGACGGTTCTGCAAAGCCAGCAGTTAAAGCTGGTACAGCTCAGAACTTATGCTTTTCTCTATGGCCAGGGTATCATTGGCAAACTTAAATTGTCAGAGGTGCTACTGCTAGTAACCATCCACCTTTGACAATAGTCTGACCAATTTTGGGGTACTACTCTCCAGAGCAATCCCGCTGAATGATGGGGAGTCTGGGCACATATTCAACAGTTGGAGAGAGAGAACTCATGGGCAAAGGCAATTTTCAGGGCCTCATAGATATTGGTAGCCATATTTGCAGGGATGGCTCCCCATCCTGCATGCAATGTGGGTGAAACAGTAGGTAACAGAAGAATTGCCTCTGTGATAAAAAGAAATGCTGTGAGAGACCCTAAACCTAAACCCATATTATAATTACCACAACCCAAATACCCAGAGGATAACAAGAATTATTGACACTAAACAAGTCAAAAAAATAACAAGACCAAATTACATAGACCAGGTCGGCTTTCTGTGAGAAAATAAAACCAATGCTCAGGGTTCTCGTGGGGAGTATGCTGTGACTGTTCAGAAAGATCACAACGCATTCCCAGTGACCCTTGCTGTCTTTTGAATAGCAGCTTAAGTTCCAAATAGTCGTTAGCAGTCTTTTTCGCAGGCTGGACAGTCCACTGTTCAGGAATGGGCACTGCTTTCAGTCGAGAGTGATGAATCCAGTTCTTGTGTCCTTCGACCTTTGCCACTGTATGGGTGACAAGCAGGATGGTATGGGGTCCCTTCCACTTCTCTTGGAGAGGCTCGTCCTTCCAGGTCCGCACGAGAACGGAGTCACCAGGCTGCAGGGAGTGGACCGGAGTATCCAGCAAAAGAGGCTGTGAATCTTTGGTGTGCCTGTGAAGAAAAGAAAGAACAGCAGACAGAGGGCACATGTACTGAGACAAGAAACCACACCCCATCTCCCACTCCCCTGCCAGAACTGGGGTACCATTCATAGGCCATGCTCTTCCAAACATAATCTCGAAGGGACTAAGCCCTATCCTACCCTTAGGGAGAGCACGAATGCGAAGTAACACAAGGGGCAAAGCATCAGGCCACTTAAGAGAGGCCTGCTGACAGACCTTTGAGAGGTGTCGCTTGAGTGTCTGATTTGTGCGTTCCACTACTCCACTGGCTTGTGGTCACCAGGGTGTGTGGAGTTTCCAGGGGATCTGCAGAGCACTTGATATCTTTTGAACCACTTGAGATGTGAAGTGTGTTCCATTGTCAGATTCCATCCACTGAGGAAGGCCGAAGCGAGGAATGATCTCCTTAACAAACTTAAGAGCCACTGTCTTGGCAGTGTTGTTGCGACATGGGAAGGCTTCAGGCCGCCCGCTGAATCGATCCACTAAGACGAGAAGGTACCTGTACCCTTGAGTCCTGGGAAACTCAGTAAAGTTTATTTGCCACACTAATCCTGGGCCTGGGGTAGGTTCCAGGGTGGCTGGTGGCACTGCTACTCCTGGTCGAGGGTTATTCTTTTGGCAAATTAAACCTTCAGCTTGTACCTGTGATGTTAGTGGTTTAAGTCCAGAGGTTAGAAAATATTTATTCATGAGCTGGATAAGAGCCTCTCTGCCTGCGTGTGTGGTTTGATGCAGTTTCTGCAACACTGGTTGAATCAGGCCCTTGGGCAGGAGGATTTTTCCCTCTGTGGAATAAAGCCATTCCTCCTTTTCCTGGAGACCGAGACTGTCAGCCAGGTTTCTGTCCTCTTGGGAGTACTGAGGGGCTGCAAGCTCACCCACTGATGGGATGAGGGCATGCATTTGGGCATTCTCCTCAGTTGGTGATTTCAGGATAGCAGCTCGCTTAGTTTTCTTGTCTGCTTTGGCATTGCCCTTGATTACATCTTGATCTTCCCTCTGATGGGCTTTGCAATGTACCACTGCTACTGCTGAGGGGAGTTGTACTGCTTCTAAAAGCCGGCGTGAGCATGCAATACCCCAAAAGCATACTTTGAATCAGTAAAAATATTAACCCGTTCGTCTTTTGCCAGCTCAAGTGCCCGAGTCAGGGCCACTAGTTCAGCAAGCTGGGCAGACGTTCCTGCTGGTAAACTTTCAGCTTCCTCGGTATCATGAAGAGACACAATAGCATAACCAGCCCTCCTTTGCCCATCCACAACAGTACTACTTCCATTTGTATACCATTCCAAGTCAGCATTTGGGAGTGGCTGATTTTTTTTTTTTTTTTTTTTTTTTTTTT
>NW_020702719.1:1022-3266 GCF_002925995.2 Terrapene triunguis | reverse complement strand
TTTTAGATCTGAGCGGCTAGAATACTGAACATCTATGATTTCTAAACAGTCATGTTCCTGCTTTTCTGTCTCTGGCAGCAGTGTAGCTGGATTAAGGGAGGGACAGATCTGTAGGGTGACTTCAGGATTCTTTAACAGCTTCGCCTGGTACCGAGCAACCCGAGCCTGTGTGAGCCAAAGACCACCCTTAGTGTCCAGCAAGGCTCGGACCATATGGGGAACATATACACTTGCACAGTTCCTCCCAGTGTCAGCTTTTCCGCTTCCCCAAGTACTAGAGCAGTAGCTGCGACCGCCCTTAAACAGGCTGGCCATCCCTTTGAAACTTGATCCAGTTGTTTAGAAAAGTATGCCACAGGACGCTTCCAGGCACCTAATAGCTGAAATGCCCTGTCCGCTTCTGGGGACCGGTGAAAGGGGTCATGTTCCGCTCCCTTAACACATTTATACAGAGGTTTAGCCCACAGTCCAAACTCTGGAATCCATATTCTGCAAAAACCTGCCATGCCCAGGAATGCCCTAAGCCGTTTGCTGGGGATGGGAACTTGGCAGACAGCCTCCTTCCTTTCGCTTGAGAGCTGTCTCTCTCTTCGCCTGATGTGAAATCCCAGATATTGAACCTCTGAAAGAGCAATTTGGGCTTTGCTTTGAGATACCCTGTATCCTCGCAGTCCAATAAAGCTTAGGAGATTCACAGTAGCTCTGAGACAAGGGATTAGATCCACAGCAGCAATTAGCAAGTCATCTACATATTACAGCAAGAGGGCTTTGTCTGAATTATCCCACTCCTCCAAGTCTCTGGCCAAAGCCTGTCCAAACAGAGTGGGGGAATTTTTAAATCCTTGAGCCAATACTATCCAGCAAAACTGCCTTTTAACCCTTCTGTTGTCCTCATTATGCCTTGCAGTATTTTGCAGATCTCACTTGCTTGGGCACATTCAGCCCCCCCCTTTTTCTTGGTTGTCAGCAAAGTCTTGGCTATGAACAATGTCCTTGGACTGAGGCCAGCTGTATTTTCCTCTCAGTTAACTCATTCTGTGCTTTTTTTTTTCTCTTCTCCCTTTCTCGGCTTCTTCTAACTTCCAAAGGAACCTTCCACTCTTCACTCATACACCTTTTCTCTAACCATTAACACATACTCATTGCTATCCCTTTCCAGTAACATAATTTCTGTGCAAAGCTTTGATGCAACAAACCAGGACAAGCACACTCACTTCTGAGGATTTCACGTACAACCTCTGGTGTCTAATAGCTTTTCCTTTTTAAACCTTAAATGCCTTCTCTTTCTTTACCAGATCTTTTATCTGCTATTTTGTTACCCAAAAACAAATTCAAATCTTTTATTTTCCTGGCTTTGACTACCCTGCTGCAGCCACAACCTTTGGTCTTTAGTTAAAACATTTTAAATCTTGTAAAGCGTTAAGTCACCTTAAGGATTAAATGCTAAATACCTTAAACAACACTAGTTTCCTGTGTCTGGCAAAAGTATTTTTAGTTTTGCAACTTTAAAACAATACCAATTCATCTCAAACTTATAAAACACAGATTGTATACAGCAGGAGTGTTCTTCAGCAAATTAGACTAACGTATTCATAGTCGAATAATTCCACTTAAATAACCTCCTGCCTGAATTACTTACAGACATTTCTACCAAGTTTCACTGCTTAATTCCCTCTAGCAACTACAGAGTTAACTTCTCACTCTCTTTTCTTAAATCACTTGCTTGTCTCCCAAAACGACACCCAATCAACTCAGATTTTACCATTCCAATTATTGTCCTGGGGATTTGAAATCCCCATGCTTATAATTACTTACTCTTTTCCTTCCACTATGCCCTCAAAGTTTCCAACCTGTTTTCCAATCTCTCTGTCTGTTGCCTGCCCGCTTGGGCCCAATCCAGCTTTTCTTGCTGAACCGTCTCTTCCATGGGCACCGGCTTTTTTTCACTACCAATTTAGCTAGGAGGGTGGGTTTCTCAACTAGCCCCCACCCTTCCTGGTCTCTTCCCTTAAACATTCTTACTCATAAGGCTACCCGAGTCCTCCCTCGTGAGGCTTATGGCTAGCTAGACAACCTTCAAAGATAGAAATGAACTTGCTTGGATTCGTTGAGAATTCTCCTGCCTCTGCCTTAAAAGCAGCCAGATGTTAAAAGCAACATGACACAAGATCCTGTGTTCCTGGACGGGCTACCACACTCTCAGTAATCAACGGATACAATCCCACCAAGGGGGGGGGGGGGGGG
>NW_020702719.1:0-922 GCF_002925995.2 Terrapene triunguis | reverse complement strand
GGGGGGGGGGGGGTACTCTCTAAAGCCTGTGGGGGTAAAGGAGCCGAAGGGGACACCGATTCTGGCATTACAACAGTGGGAGGGTTCTGGGGTTTAGCAGCCGTTACTACCGAGCCTGTCGGAGTCAAATGGCACTTGAGCAAAATATCAGTCCTATTTCTTAACACCATAAACGTATATGTTAACATACATTCCAAGGGTGTCCCAGCATATGTGCTTTGTCCGGACCCCATTATGCTCGTGTCTAATTAAACCTGGTCACGGGTTCGACCGACCCCCCTTGCGATCAAGATATCCTGGTCACGGGGTTTCCCCTCGCAGGAGTCTCGGTGCGGCTAGAGTCGGTTTAAGTCCTAGACCTGGTTATCACAATTTTGGCTTCCAGCATATCATTAGTATGAAAAAGAACAGTACCCCTGCCAAGAATAAAAGCAAGCCCTGGGGCTTTTCTACGTCCCAGTAATTGTCCAGTGCAGCCCACAGACTAGGAAAGTTAGTGAAATTATTCATTAAACATTGCCTGCTTTGTTATCATAACCACAAAACATTTGTCCATCTACAATACCTTCCCACACAGGGATTACCCAAAGGGCCCAATTTACACTGCGGGGGCGTTATCCCTCAAACCCAAGAGGTAAACGCACTTACCGCCCGGAGTGGCCGCGTCCGGCTGTTGGACCTTCCCCTTCTTCTGGTACCGTCTTATCTCCGTGTCGTTAGGAGTTCTCTTTAGAGAGGACACAGCCGCCCCGACCGATTGTGACGACCTGAGGCCCGAGCAAACCAACAGCTCGAGGTGGCCACTCCTCGGAATCGCCTTCGGTCGTCGGTCAGTGTCCTCCACAGGGAGAGAAGTCCCGGCGGAGTCGCCAGTTTGTTGGCCAAATAGGGCCCGTTTCCCCCCGGAGCTTACCTAATTACA
>NW_020702718.1:0-2943 GCF_002925995.2 Terrapene triunguis | reverse complement strand
AAAACACCCCCACTGAATGTTAGTAAGGGGGCAACAGTCCCCTTACATTCCCCCTTGCTAAAATACTGCCACATCCACAATATTCACACCGGTACATCCGGGCCCCATAGTAACAACATATACCCACGTCATTTTATATCAACAACCCATTAGCAATTATCAAAAGAACATTTAACATATTTAACATTCCACATCTACTTCTTAATACCATACATAACAATATTCATTAAAACACTACATAGAACCAATAACATAATTATCTCTAAGTCTAACAGGAAGTACACCCTTATTAGCCCTCTGGGACCTTCTTAAGACTGGTGGTTCGTTACCCATATTTTCTATTTCCCTATCCTCAGGTAATACTGGGTCAGTTTGAAGGATCTGGCCATTCTTGTTAGGGTTTGGGTTTGCCCCACTCTGTCCCCCTCTGTATTCGGTTTGTGGGTCTAGAACCATTTCCCAATTGGTTTCAGCCTCCTCGGGGTGTACTGATCTACGCCTCCTATGGTCCCTGTTTGGACTAAGAGTGCAATGTTTCAACGGGTCCCTATGTACTACTATCCCAGGACCTCCTCGTTCAGGCTGGTTAGCGTACACTGGCAGTTCGGGATTGTTGTGGATGACCACAGTGGGGGGATTTGGCTTCCATTTGTCCTGTATTTTATTACATCTCCGGCGTCTACGGCTACGAACTGGTACACAGTCACCAGATCTGATGAGAGTCCCACTGGACTTGCTATCATAAGTCCTTTTCCTACTTTGGGCTGTCTCTTTAGTTGTACTGAGAGCAACTTTCCAAGCTGTCTTCAGCCTGTCATGGTGACCTTTGACCTGGTCATCATAATTGGTCACCTCATTCTTAGAAAAGATTTCTTGATGCTTCTCTGGCAACGCCCTTATGTTAGCCACATGTGCAGGAACCAGCCCTTGGCGTGCCGCTTGAACTGGAACTGGCAGTCTCCCATCGCATTTTTCTTGAAGAAAGGGAGGACGAGTTACCTTCTCCCTCGTCACCTGCAGCTCATTTCCTGGTACACAGCTGTGTTCGTCAAGGATCTTCCCTCTCCAAGGAGGAATAATGGTCTTCCGTTCTCTGCCCACTTTAACATTTCTCATATGCCTTGTGGGGCCCAGGGAAAGACTCTGCCTCTCCTCTCGAGCCGGTACTTTACTCAGCACAGCATTCTTCATAGAGTGCTCATGACAGTTCATCCTCCTGGTCCCTTTTCCTGGTAAGAGTAGCTCTTTCAGCTCACTAATGATGTTCATCCCTAGAATCCCTGGGACGCCTTCTCCTATATGGCTCCCTTTTGAGGCTTTGTCTTTCAGGATGAAGATGCATTTTCCTGGCAGTGTCTGGCCCATATACTCTATGTCGGTTTCAAGGCACCCCACCACTGGGATTGCCAGTCCATTAACAGCTGTTAGACGTACAAACCGTGTGCTGTGCATGGTCAGGTCCTTGTCCTTCAGATATTTTTGAAAATGCGACTCAGTAATGGTGGTGACTTCTGAGCCAGTATCTAACAAACATCTGGTCTTCACCCCTGCTATACATACTTCAGCAGTTAGACAGTCTCCAAATGCTCGCTTACAGAAGTCGCGAGATATGCTGGCACTGCCCACGTTCCTCTCAACACTGTATGCAGAGGGATTTTCCACGAAGGACAGGCCTAGGAATCCTTCTGCCACTGCTTGGCCTTCTACTGTAGATGGACCACTTGCTCCTGGTGCCCCATTGGTTTCGAGTGCCTGGGACTCTGTTCTCCTTCTCAGTGGACATTCTCGGCTAGTATGTCCTGGCCTTTCACAAGTGTAACAAATGTATCTTCCCAGCTCGTCCTTCAGTGGGGCTCTTCGGGATACCGGTGCCCTTGGATACTTTGGCATACTAATGAGATTTTTTTCTTTCATCAACTCGGTCATCACTTTCAGCATCTCCCCCTGTTGGACCGCCAGTTTTTGGACAGCTTCACTTAAGCTTTCCAATGTTAGCTGTGTTTGGGGCAGGGCTTTTTCCCCAGCAGCTGCATTCACAAGGCCGCCACTTCGTGTACGGGGGTTAGTCTTGGCTGTCTCTGCCACAGGAACTTCCTCTTCTTCTGACCACATAATAGCAGCCTGCATGAGTTCATGGAACTTCTTACTGGGCTCTTCCTTAAACCTCCTTTTCATTTCACGGCGGAGGGAATCATCCTGGAGCCCCAGCACTAACTGCTCTTTCAGAACTGTATCTGGGTCTGGAACTCGCTGAGGGTCTCGCCGCTCCACTCTGCTCATTTTCTCCTGGAGGTCATATGCATATGCCCGGATAGTTTCACCAGGCTCCTGCTTTCTCTCAAAGAACTCCTTTAGTCGGGTTCCAATAGGTACCTTGTCCCCATACACTTCTAGGAGGAGTTCAAATACCTTTTCCACATTTTTTTTGTCCGCCACTGCCATGAACTTTACTGTGGCCTTGGCCTGGCCCTTGAGGTGTTCCTCTATGAAGTCTACATGATCTTCTTCAGGTACTCTTAGCACACGCAGAGCTGCCTTCACAGACTTGACCCACTCCTCTACCGTAATGTCTCCAGGTCTTGTCGGGAAGCCACCAAACTCTGTGACCTTCCGCTCCCGTGGGACATAAATAGTAGGGGGTTTCTTAGCTTCTGCTGCCTGTTGGTCTATCACTGCCTTAGCCAGTGATAAGGCTTCTCTCTGTTCTGTTCTAGCTTGCTGTAATGCCTCAGCTTGGTCTGATAATCTGCGCTGAAGTTCAGCAAACTGGGCCCGCAGTTCTTCAATTCCAGCCATGGTAGGATGCTCAATCAGGCCTGGACCGTGCAACTAGAATTCAACCAGTAAACCAATGGGGTGGACCCTGTGGATAGGATCCTGTTCGTGACGCCAATTATGTAAGCGGGGGAATGGTCCCGCTATTGTGGGGAACTTTCCGGGCTT
>NW_020702717.1:0-1248 GCF_002925995.2 Terrapene triunguis | reverse complement strand
TGTAAGCGGGGGAATGGTCCCGCTATTGTGGGGAACTTTCCGGGCTTCTGCACTACCCCGGTGAAGTGGGCTAGCGAAAGGATCTGAGTCCTCGCTCCCACTTCCTTTACCCAGAGGCCTCCCTGCCCTTGAGGACTCCCCTTCCACTCTGCTGTCTGGCAGAGTCCTCGTAACCCCAACAAGGCTGGGCCCAGGATTCCTGGGGGGCTTGACCCCCAACCCTGCTGTGGTCACCTAGGACAGGGGCTAGGGTGTCCCCGCTCCGGGGTACTCTCTCTGTACTGGGCACCTCCCTGACCCACTGATTATTCCATACAATTTAAAACAAATGCAAGTTGTTTAATTAACAATTAATCTAAAGAAAAGAATAAGGAAAAATGGGGAAGGTTAAAGGAAAACACATCATCCCACTTTGTGGCAGGGAACATCACAAACAGTGTCTCTGGACATCAGGGCACTTCACAGTCTGTTCCTTGTTAGTCCCAGATTTCCGTCTCAGGCCCTGGCTGTGCTGCAGGTATGCTGCGGGTTGGACACTTGCAATGGTGGTGGCCACACACCTCCGGGCTTTGAGTGGTGGGACCCTTCTTCCCAGCGTCAGCCCCCCGTAGGGTTAAGGTCCCCCTCCTGGTCTGGCCTGCAAGGGCCCTTGTCTGGGGGTGTCTTTCTGTGCTGGGCCCTTTGCCCAAGGTCCCCCCTTGGCTGGTCCCACTTGCTCACCACACTTGGCTCTGTGGCTGCGTCTCTGCTCCCAGCACACGATCTGCTCTCCCTGGCCTGCGTCTCTGGCTCTGTGGCTGCAGCTCTGCTCCCAGCACACGATCTGCCCTCCCTGGGCTGTGTCTCTGGCTCTGTGGCTGCGTCTCTGCTCCCAGCACACGATCTGCTCTCCCTGGGCTGCGTCTCTGGCTCTGTGGCTGCGCCTCTGGCCCCTCTGGATCTGGCACGGTTCTGCTCTCCAGCTCAGCCTGGGCCCCTGCTCTCTCCTTAGCTCGGCCCCACTCAGTCTGACCCAGGCAATTCCAGCTCACACGGAGGACGGGACCTCCCTGGCCTCCTGACCCTCTGATTAGCCTGCCTGCCCTGTCAATCAGGCTGATCTGGAGCATTGGCCTCTCCCCATTGTTCCTGGGGACTGTCAGTCTCAGGCTCCTGATTTGCCATCGACCCTTCCCCTTTTAGTACTGGGAGCAAGCCAATCAAAACACCCCCACTGAATGTTAGTAAGGGGGCAACAGTCCCCTTACA
>NW_020702716.1:0-15597 GCF_002925995.2 Terrapene triunguis | reverse complement strand
GCATCTTGAATGGTGAGCAATACAATCATTTAGTTTGTGATTCATTTTATTTCAGCTAATTGGTTAGGGTGTCAATAGGATGATTTTTTATCTTTTGTGTTTAAAGCATCACGCTGGTTGTTGACAGCCATGGAGAGGAGGAAGAAATTTTTCTGTAATCATTTAAAGTAGCTTACCTAGCAAAGTGACCGTCCATAACTTAACAACATATCTGCTACAACTGGAATTAGATACTGCTGTTTGGGCGTTAGTGATCAATGTGGTTTGGTTTTATTGTGAAAGTACATTTATTTTCTGAAACAGGTACACAGCTAACTATATGCCTTTCAGCAATGTGTTTATTTAATCTAAAGAAAAATTAATGTCTGTCTGTATTTTGATTTGATTGGTTTAGAATTACAATTGTTAATTTGTCTTGCCACATGATTAAAGTGAGGTTATACGTAACATTGTAAAAAGAGGGAAATATTTCAATTACGTCTTCTAAAAAATTAATGTAGAGACAGTTTTCATGCTTATTGCACCTATGAATATATAATGGACACAAGCAAAGATTATTTAATCAAATTTCCAGAATGTTGAGGAAACATACAGTTAATAAATTATCCAAGAGCACTACTAATTTCAGAGGACTGACAAGATTTTAATATTAACTACTATGCACAGGTAATCACTGGGTTTTTGGTTATTTTTAAATGTGGTAGTGTGACTGAATTTGATGCTCATTAAAATGAAGAACTGATAGCACTTCAGCAGGACACAGTGTGTGAGGCATTCTGCCATTTTCCCACAAAGCTCTGCCAATGTCCATCAGTCTTGACCTGCCACAGCTGTTAATGGTGTTATAAACCTCTACTGAGCAGAGATTGTGTGGTGTGTTTTTTTTTTTTTTGATAAGTATCCAGTAGGGACTGAGGTGAGACCACCAAACTCTTCACTTGTAACCTAAACAGGATTTGAACTTTGGCTTCCAGGACTGAAAGTTTAGGCCCCAATACTGCAAGCTTGTATGCCGGGCACAAAATTCTCAGGGGGAGCAGGAATCTGCTTGTGTCAATTTGAAGGATTGGGATTTTAGCATGTTAACTAAATCTGGTTGAATTTCAGAATGTCCTGCAAAAAAAATTGGAATGCAAAATCAAAATTTCCCACAAAATGAAAGTTCCAAAGAATTTAATTTTGGAAATATGGAAACCATCTTATCAGAACACTTTGTTTTGATAAGGTTGAAGTGCTTAATTTTTATTTCTGTATTATAAAATATAATAGTAAAAACAATGGAGTCTAAGTGAAGTACTTCAACCGTATTGAAATGAAGCACTTTGATCATTTTTCATCAAAAATTTGGATGAAATTGATAGTTCCTGTGAAACATTTTGATTTAAGTGAATCGGCATTTTCTGATGAAAAACTTCCCTTGGAAATTTTTTGATGCGCTCTAATGTTAATCTTGAATGCAAGAATGGTGAATTAACTCATTAGCATCTCTACAGCAGTATCTAAAGTGGGACTTTTATACCAGAGCTAACTCTGGGGGAGGAAATTGCATAAAAACAGTTGATGTGGCCAGTCATTAGTGCTTTGATATATAAGGTACGATAAAATAGACAGTTAATGTATACCTTGTGCTTGGGTAAGATCTTTCCTCACAACCCAGCTTCTCTTTCAGTTTGATCCTGCAGTGAATTCATAATCCTATGTTTATGAAAACAAACCTCATTTCTGAAATTGTTATGATGTTAGCAATTGAGCATAATTTTCTTTTACCTCTCACTGTTCTTGTTTCAGTCCTAAGCAGAGATACCAAAATAGTAAAAAGGTGTTCTCATGCATTCAATGCATGACAAAAGCAGGAAGTACTAGACATCACATAAGAGAGCTTACTCTTGTTAGATCATCTAACTAACCCCCTTAAAAATACTCAAATACTCTGGTCAGTTTGGGTCATAACATCTCCATAAAAGATGTAGTAAAAATGGAAGGGCAGTGAAAATGATAGAAGCAGGAAAGAATTCCATATTAGGAGAGCATGGAAAAAATGAGGCATGCTTAAAGAGCTGATAAATATGAGGGGACATGACAGATACATAATATCATAAATGACATATATAAAATAATAAATAATAGAGAATAGACAAACCAGACACTCCTATTTACTCTTCATAATATAAGGAAAAGGGATATCATGATATTGGGTATTGTACACCTGGTGTCATACTACATAGCTCTTCCCACAGTCTTGTCTTGTTTTGATCTAGGCCTATGTTTGGATTGAAATTCCTAGAGCTGGTTAAGACTAGTGGGGAAAATGCTTTTGACCCATGCTTAAACCTCTAGATCAGTGTCTCCCAGGTGAATTATGTAGCCTCTTTCACTGTTTCCCTTCCTATAAACTGACATTAAAATATTTTATTAAAGTGGCTGCCATTAAAAGCAAACCGTTATCAACCGTTAGCACATTGCTGTATCTGAGATAACAGTTTTTCCTTATACTCACTAAAAGAAATAACTGTTAGCAAATGTTGACTTTTTAATGAGTCACCATTACTTACATGTGGCAAAAAAAAAAAAAAAAAAAAAAAAAAAAAAAACACCTGAGAATGATTACAGGGCAGCTGAGGGTAAAAAAAATTTATGAATTTAACAAGATGTGTGCCAATGATTTTCCTGATCACTCTGGCCCCAATCCTGTGAGCTGCTCTGTGCAGGCAGACCCCTGCACCTATGCAGAGCTCCACAGAAGCCAATGATCAATATGGGAAGAGCAGTGTCATGATCACCATACGTTTCCCATGTTGCTAAATAGAATGAGATTCCTTGTCCCTCCAACTGTCAAACTCTAGCAGATCTCATGTGTGGTACCCTGATGTAGTGAATATTTCTGAAAATGTAGGTCTTAACCTCTCTAAGCATAAGTTCTCCCCAACTGTAAAATGGGGCAATGATGCTTTAAACAGAAAAGGCATTGTGGGGACTAACAATGGTTGTAAAGTGCTGTTTAGGTGTACAGTGTTATAAGGGTCATTCAGTTGCAAAGGTATGAATCAGAAGTTCTGGGCTCACAGCCCTGGGCGTGTTCCTCTAAGCCATGTGATCTCTATTGCATGTTCTGTATTTCTCTTCCCCACTATTAATTCCTTCTTTTGTTCATCATTTTTGCCTATTACTTACATTAGAAATTCATCCACTGATGTTATAATGATGTCATGTTTAGTATGGAATATTTGTGACATCACAAATGGCACAAAAAGTGGATGAAAACTTAATATGGAAGTGATCAGCAGAAAGAAGATAATTGTTGAGAAGTCGAGGTTCTCATGATGTATAGGGAAAATTAAAACTTCCAATATGATGTGCACTCATTTTTCTTTCTAAACTGAGTGATTGTCAGTAGTTTTCCAGAATGAACAGCAGCTGATGCAAACATGTGGACAGGGACAGCCTGTTTCTTTTTATTTTTTTACGACTGCCCAAGGAAGACACAGTAGATTGTTTTTGTTTTTTTCTGCATTTTCCATAAAACAAGATGGCAAGGATAATATTCTCCATTTCCCCTTGTCCTGTTTAACTTTCTCCAGGAACAGAGTAAAGCTCATGGTATGAGAAATAGTTGGGGTCAGATTCTGTCATCAGATCTACACCAAATAACTAAGTGGAGATGGTGGGACGGCGGGGGAAAGCAGATGGCAATTGCCCCAAATGGGCAGATGTATTTTATATCTGCTTTTCTTTTCTCAGCTTTACACCCCACCTTTACAATTCTGCTCAGCAACCCTGCTTCATAGCTGCGCTGCTTTCTCCCCATCGCATACATAAAAGACTTGGGAAGATTCATAGTCATAGAAATTTGCAGGTAGCAGACGTGCCTCTTCAACAGCACGTCTACACAGGTGGAAGCCATTTGTGGATGACAAGAATACAGAGAACACTCTGCATCCCCTGAGACATGCAGAACTCTGCTCTTCCTGGCTCCTTCTGCATGCTGATTCTGACCAGAGGAGAATTGGCCCACGTAAAGGGTGAAGTTCTGCTCTCATTTATATAGCTACAACTCTTTAAATTAGAGGAGTTCCACACAGATAAATGAGGGCAGAATTTGACTCAAGACCAGGGATAAACTCCTTCCCACATAATTACGGTACTTAAAGGATTGCACTGTAGCAATAGTTAAAAAGAAAGGTCTGCCGACCTCTGAGACTGTCATTCATTTTTGAAAAAGCCTCTTGGAATCTACAAGACCCCAAATTTCCTCACAAGCTCCTGTGGCATTTTTAAAGGATGTGGCTATATATTCCACGAAAACTAGAACCTGAATCTTCGTAGATCAGTTATTTATTCTGACCACTTCATTACTCAGCCTCTTTTATAATCAAACACTGTTAAAAATCTGACTGACACCTTTAATAGATTTACCAGTGAAATTCCCGTGGCGCATACTGTATGGTCTGGATAAGTCACTGATTTTGATACTGCTGCAGTAGTAAGGCACAATAGGGTGGGTTTAAAACAGAATTTCAGGCTCAGCTTTTTAATGTCTTCTCGTTGTGCATACGTCAGACATGTGAAGGGCAGAGTACTCCTCTTTATGGGTGTTCTAGATGTGCATCTATAGTGCTGTATTACTTCTATAGCTTCTTATACTCCTGTCTGGTTCCCAGGTCCAGGACTAACCACCATCTGCCACCTGTGCATTTCCCATAATCAGGGCTGGTGTTAGTGGGTAGCAAACAGGGCAATTGCCTGGGGCCACAGGGTGCCCCCTCAAAGCTAAGTTCATAGAATCATAGAATATCAGGGTTGGAAGGGACCTCAGGAGGTCATCTAGTCCAACCCCCTGCTCAAAGCAGGACCAATTCCCAACTAAATCATCCCAGCCAGGGCTTTGTCAAGCCGGGCCTTAAAAACCTCCAAGGAAGGAGACTCCACCACCTCCCTAGGTAACGCATTCCAGTGCTTCACCACCCTCCTAGTGAAATAGTGTTTCCTAATATCCAACCTAGACCTCCCCCACTGCAACTTGAGACCATTGCTCCTTGTTCTGTCATCTGCCACCATTGAGAACAGCCGAGTTCCATCCTCTTTGGAACCCCCCTTCAGGTAGTTGAAGGCTGCTATCAAATCCCCCCTCATTCTTCTCTTCTGGAGACTAAACAATCCCAGTTCCCTCAGCCTCTCCTCATAAGTCATGCGCTCCAGACCCCTAATCATTTTTGTTGCCCTCCGCTGGACTCTTTCCAATTTTTCCACATCCTTCTTGTAGTGTGGGGCCCAAAACTGGACACAGTACTCCAGATGAGGCCTCACCAATGTCGAATAAAGGGGAACGATCACGTCCCTCGATCTGCTGGCAATGCCCCTACTTATACAGCCCAAAATGCCGTTAGCCTTCTTGGCAACAAGAGCACACTGTTGACTCATATCCAGCTTCTTGTCCACTGTGACCCCTAGGTCCTTTTCTGCAGAACTGCTACCTAGCCACTCGGTCCCTAGTCTGTAGCAGTGCATAGGATTCTTCCGTCCTAGGTGCAGGACTCTGCACTTGTCCTTGTTGAACCTCATCAGGTTTCTTTTGGCCCAATCCTCTAATTTGTCTAGGTCCCTCTGTATCCGATCCCTACCCTCTAGTGTATCTACCACACCTCCTAGTTTAGTGTCATCGGCAAACTTGCTGAGAGTGCAGTCCACACCATCCTCCAGATCATTAATAAAGATATTAAACAAAACCGGCCCCAGGACCGACCCTTGGGGCACTCCGCTTGAAACTGGCTGCCAACTAGACATGGAGCCATTGATCACTACCCGTTGAGGCCGACGATCTAGCCAGCTTTCTATCCACCTTACAGTCCATTCATCCAGCCCATACTTCTTTAACTTGGCGGCAAGAATACTGTGGGAGACCGTATCAAAAGCTTTGCTAAAGTCAAGGAATAGCACATCCACTGCTTTCCCCTCATCCACAGAGCCAGTTATCTCATCATAGAAGGCAATTAGGTTAGTCAGGCACGACTTCCCCTTGGTGAATCCATGCTGACTGTTCCTGATCACTTTCCTCTCCTCTAAGTGTTTCATAATTGATTCCTTGAGGACCTGCTCCATGATTTTTCCAGGGACTGAGGTGAGGCTGACTGGCCTGTAGTTCCTCGGATCTTCCTTCTTCCCTTTTTTAAAGATGGGCACTACATTAGCCTTTTTCCAGTCATCCGGGACCTCCCCCAATCGCCATGAGTTTTCAAAAATAATGGCTAATGGCTCTGCAATCTCATCCGCCAACTCCTTTAGCACCCTCGGATGCAGTGCATCCGGCCCCATGGACTTGTGCACGTCCAGTTTTTCTAAATAGTCCCGAACCACTTCTTTCTCCACAGAGGGCTGGTCACCTTCTCCCCATATTGTGCTGCCCAATGCAGCAGTCTGGGAGCTGACCTTGTTTGTGAAGACAGAGGCAAAAAAATCATTGAGTACATTAGCTTTTTCCACATCCTCGGTCACTAGGTTGCCTCCCTCATTCAGTAAGGGGCCCACACTTTCCTTGACTTTCTTCTTGTTGCTAACATACCTGAAGAAACCCTTCTTGTTACTCTTAACATCTCTTGCTAGCTGCAACTCCAAGTGTGATTTGGCCTTCCTGATTTCACTCCTGCATGCCTGAGCAATATTTTTATACTCCTCACTGGTCATTTGTCCAATCTTGCACTTCTTGTAAGCTTCTTTTTTGCGTTTAAGATCAGCAAGGATTTCACTGTTTAGCCAAGCTGGTCACCTGCCATATTTACTATTCTTTCTACACATCGGGATGGTTTGTTCCTGCAACCGCAATAAGGATTTTTTAAAATACAGCCAGCTCTCCTGGACCCCTTTGCCCTTCATGTTATTCTCCCAGGGGATCCTGCCCATCTGTTCCCTGAGGGAGTCAAAGTCTGCTTTTCTGAAGTCCAGGGTCCATATTCTGCTGCTCTCCTTTCTTCCTTGTGTCAGGATCCTGAACTCGACCATCTCATGGTCACTGCCTCCCAGGTTCCCATCCACTTTTGCTTCCCCTACTAATTCTTCCCTGTTTGTGAGCAGCAGGTCAAGAAAAGCTCTGCCCTTAGTTGGTTCCTCCAGCACTTGCACCAGGAAATTGTCCCCTACACTTTCCAAAAACTTCCTGGATTGTCTGTGCACCGCTGTATTGCTCTCCCAGCAGATATCAGGGTGATTAAAGTCTCCCATGAGAACCAGGGCCTGCGATCTAGCAACTTCTGCTAGTTGCCAGAAGAAAGCCTCGTCCACCTCATCCCCCTGGTCTGGTGGTCTATAGCAGACTCCGACCACGACATCACCCTTGTTGCTCGCACTTCTCAACTTTATCCAGAGACTCTCAGGTTTTTCTGCAGTTTCATACCGGAGCTCTGAGCAGTCATACTCCTCTCTTACATACAACGCAACTCCCCCACCTTTTCTGCCCTGCCTGTCCTTCCTGAACAGTTTATATCCATCCATGATAGTACTCCAGTCATGTGAGTTATCCCACCAGGTCTCTGTTATTTCAATCGCATCATAGTTCCCTGACTGTGCCAGGACTTCCAGTTCTCCCTGCTTGTTTCCCAGGCTTCTTGCATTTGTGTATAGGCTCTTAAGATAACTCATTGATCGTCCCTCTTTCTCAGTATGAGACAGGAGTCCTCCCCTCTTGCGCTCTCCTGCTTGTGCTTCCTCCCAGGATCCCATTTCCCCACTTACCTCAGGGCTTTGGTCTTCTTCCTCTGGTGAACCTAGTTTAAAGCCCTCCTCACTAGGTTAGCCAGCCTGCTGGCGAAGATGCTCTTCCCTCTCTTCGTTAGGTGGAGCCCGTCCCTGCCCAGCACTCCTCCTTCTTGGAACACCATCCCATGGTCGAAGAATCCAAAGCCTTCTCTCCGACACCACCTGCGTAGCCATTCGTTGACTTCCACGATTCGACGGTCTCTACCCAGGCCTTTTCCTTGCACAGGGAGGATGGACGAGAACACCACTTGCGCCTCAAACTCCTTTATCCTTCTTCCCAGAGCCACGTAGTCTGTAGCGATCCGCTCAAGGTCATTCTTGGCAGTATCATTGGTGCCCACGTGGAGAAGCAGGAAGGGGTAGCGATCTGAGGGCTTGATGAGTCTCGGCAGTCTCTCCGTCACATCGTGTATCCTAGCTCCTGGCAAGCAGCAGACCTCTCGGTTTTCCCGGTTGGGGTGGCAGATAGATGACTCAGTCCCCCTGAGGAGGGAGTCCCCGACCACCACCACCCTCCTCCTCCTCCTCCTCCTCCTCTTGGGAGTGGTGGTCGTGGAACCCCCATCCCTAGGATAGTGCATCTTTTGCCTTCCAATCGGTGGAGTCTCCTTCTGCTCCCTTCCCTCAGATGGGTCATCTAGTCCACTCTCCGCATTAGTACCTGTAGAGAGAACATGGAAACGATTGCTCACCTGTATCTCCATTGCTGGTACATGGACGCTCCTCTTTCTCCTTCTGGAGGTCACATGCTGCCAAACTTCTTCATCATCCGTCTGTCCCTGCTGCATGTTACATGATCAGCAAGTTACATGATCAGGCTTCAGCTTAGCCCTGTGAAGCAGGGCTCAGGCTTCTGCTTTGGCCCTTAGTTTCTGCCCAAGGCCCCAGCAAGTCTAATGCCAACCCTGCCTGTAATACTGCAAGCCCAACTCTATGCAAGATAAAGTTGTCTGAAACCTTGGACACACTGTTCTGATCTTTCACCCTCAGTTACCTTACATGCAGTTTTTCCTCAGCTCTATCACAAGAACATGTTGTTTTATATATGAAGAAGTTAGTCATTCTCTCTCCTACCTTTCTCTTCTTTATAAAAGAAAAAAATAATTCTAGACATTCTTCCAAATCCTGAAACCTCCCAAAATTTCACATAAATGTAGCTGTTTGTATCTTTGCATGTCATGATTCAAAAATTGCCCCAAATGGACACATTTTCTTAAATTCTTACAGTTCTAGTCACCATCCGTCCAGCCAATGAGAACTGAATGAGCTTCCTACCAGCCTGTTAGTGATATTCTTTAATCATTACAATTACTTATTAGGAGAGCTGGTCAGAAATTTTGGAAATTTCACAATTTTGATTTAAGAAATTGTTGACATTTTGAGGGGGTGGGGAATTGAATTTTTCATAATTTTTTTTCAAAAATGTCCTCATGTTTGATCAGTTCTAAATGTCAAGGTGGCGGTTTTTGTTGTTTATTGTTGGGTTTTTTCTCTTCTAATAGAAAAACTTGATAATTTCTGAGGCAACAAAAGCAATTTTGGGAAGAAAAGCTCCCAAGAGAATACGAATTACATATACAATCTTAATACCATTTTTGCAGGTAGTAGGTTCTCCCATACTCAATAAGAAATAGGTTCTTTTAAAAAAAAAATTCTGCAGGACATTCCTAGATCTCTAGAAACAGAAGTTTGCTGAAGGAAAGAGAAACTTCAGTGAAAATACTCATAGAACGACCATTTTGGTTTTCTATGTGCTTTCTACTTTAGTAGTTTTAACATGAATACTATAGTAACATTTATGATGCATTGATTCATGGACATATCATGACTAATAAACCAAGGGTGGGCTCCATGAAGGGACTTAGGCATTGCTATACTCAGCATTATGGCACCTTAGTTTTAGGTTCCTAGAAAATCACAGGAACAACACAACAATCCACAAAGCCGAGTTAGGCTCCCTATACAATGAAGAGGAAGAGATAGGCACCTTAGAATGCAATCCACAAAAACCATCAGTTGGGTAGTTCCGTGCCTAAGCTTGCCAGTAGGAGATGCTGACAAAAGCCCCACCCCTCTCTTGGATATAGGCGCCTATCTCTGCTTAGCGGTCCATGAACGGGAACCTGTCTTCTGGAGTCAGGCGGCTTAGCTCCTAAGGCTTTTCCCGAGGGAATGAATTAGGCACCTGCCTCACTCCACGCACAATGGTGTGGGGATGGGAAGGAGGTGATTGTGGTGGTTCCAACCAGCAATTTGGAGCACTAACCTAGGATGTGGGAGACTCAGGTTCAATTCCTCCTCCCACACACCTTCTCTGCCAGAAAAGGAGAGGATTTGAACAGGGGTCTGCCACCTCTCAAGAGAGTGCTTTAGCCACTGAGCTATGGGATATTCTGATGTGAGGCTGTCTCAGTCTCTCCCGCTGAAGCTGTTTCAATGTGGTTAAATACTTATATAGTCATTGGGGCAGAGAAAGAAAGAGATTGAGAATGTCCAGTGGTTATGGCACCCATCTGAGCACCCATGCACCTTAGGTGGCCAAGGCCTATCCTCCCTTGGTTAATGAGTCATTCTGGGGTTTAGGCCGGAGATAGGCATGAGGATGTCTTGAGGGAGATAACAGTGCTCATGCTCAGAGGCAGACACTTTAAGTGCCTAGGGAACTTTTACCCTGAAAACTTAGGCGTCAAGTGAGTATAAATGTCTACAGGGTTCAGCGGGAGTTTTGTGGATTGCAGTGAAGTCTACCACTGGACTTGGGTGTCTAAACTTGAGATTTAGGTGCTTCAAGTTGGGGTTTAGACGTCTAAGAACCTTTGTCAGTCCCACCCTAAGTGTGTGCAAGCTCCATGGACAAGTCTCAAGAAAGTACAAAATTTTAACCAGATGACAATATTTTTGCATATTATCTTCATGGAGTAATGTATGCTTTGTGGGGAAGATGAGAAAATTAATCACACGTATCCCCTAGCATTACTGGGAAAAACAAGACATTTTTATATCAAGGAATCTTTCCAATGCTTGCACAATGGAGGACATATAGATTCTATTAGTCCAATTTTTCATTATTTTATGTTCCAAACTCATTGTCTTTCACCATTAAGTTAATAGCAATATTTATAGACCTAGAAATGGCTTTCAGTTCTGAGGTATCCCGTTGAAAATAGTTGATTTGTGCTGCTTAAATTCAACTTATTGTGATCAAAATGGCTGATTGTGAGTTTATGAAAATAAGTGTTAAACCAGTCGTGAGTGAACAGCAAAAGGTTTAGAGATTGGTTCTGACAAGCATTCAAAATTGATCTGAATCTCTTTGGTATGAAATCTTGTGAGAACATGTTTTCCCACAAGATTCCTCCTGGTTCTACTTGCTCCCAGTCAGGCTGGAAATATGGCAAGAAAAATCCCCCTCTACTGCACCCTTCACTCCACACACACTTTTTGAATGCATTCTCTTCTAACAATGGCCCAAACTACAAATCTCAGGATCATATGAAAATGAGGGAGGAGGGGAATTTATCAAGCTTTTTATTTTCAATATTCAGATAGGATTGATTTGGATACAATTTGAGATTTGAGTAAAAGTTTGGACTGGAATTTATTTTAATTTAACTTATTCACCAATCCTTCATTTTAGCTACCAACACATTTTTCTGATAAGCCTTTAGCTTAATAAAAAATGGAACATTTCGGTATATATTGCCATCTTCGGTTTTTTTCAGTTGAAACAATTGTAACTCTTTTCAATGGTACTCAAAGCATCATGACAGGTAAATAATATCATTTGTAAAGATTGCCCTTAATGTTAGCTCTGTTTCCATTACAGAGTTGCACTTGTAGTGGTTACCTTTACCTAGATGAGAAATTGATAATCAATAATGACCAAAAGATGCAAAAGAGTTTCAGAAGCTGGGAGATGAATGATCCATGATAATGGTCACTGGAGGTCTGTCTTCTTATTCATCTAGCCTTTTCACCCATGTTAACTTCTCTTCTCATCTGACCATTTTCTCACAGTAAATAAGGCCCTGTCTCTAAATACTATCCTTATCTTTTAGAAGTTGACTTTGGAAACCAGGTACATGTAATAAACTGCAGTGAGGTGCTCCCTTCAAATTGTTGAGTTCTCCAGTGGAAGAGATTTGGGTGAGCTTCCTTAAGCCTTAGGACCATGACACTACCCTATATCTGATTAGGTTGATTATCTCTATTATTTCCAATCCAATCAGTCTTTGTGAAAGGTTTTCACAGAAGTCCTTAAGGCCTAAATCAGTGTTGGCTTATAGTAGATAGGTCCTCATATCTTTGTCCATAAAGGAAAGGGAATTTTACTTCAGGACCTGATACATCATCTCTGGAAGACTGGTCCAATCTTCTATTTCTTATTAGAACATGAGATGTTCAGCCCATTAGAATATAGCAGCCTTCTCAATCTTCTTTATAGTCATGATTTGAGAACTTCAGTAACTCAGACAGAGGTTATGGGTCTATTACAGGAGTGGGTGGGTGAGGTTCTGTGGCCTGCAATGTGCAGGAGGTCAAACTAGATGATCATGATGGTCCCTTCTGGCCTTAAAGTCTGAGTCTATGAGATTGCTGTAGTCACTTGATTTTGATAGCACATCCAACAAATATCTAACAACAGTACTTCCCATCAAGAATGGGAACAGAGTATATAAAGGATGTCAGGCTAGTTTGCTGACCTTACCACTTAAACCTTCCTGCATTAGTTATTCAGAAAGCTGAATTTTTGTGCTTTTTGTCCTGGACTTAGTAGTCTTTTTAGCTTAGGTTGTTTTGGTCCAGGACACACTATATTTGGAGTATATGTGGGCAGAACTGTCAGAAAATGTTTTGTTCTAGATGCTCTATTGGAATCAACTGGCTCAAGTGTTTCAGGGTCTTAATGAGATCCCAACACGATAGTTTTCTGCGTTCATGTTCTATAATATAACATCATCTGGAATGCTAAGTGTTTAAAAATGTAGGGGGCAGATCCTCAGCTGGTGCAAACTACCATAGCTCCGTTGAAGTCAGTGGACATATTGCAGTTTTCACCAGCTGAGGATATGCCCCTTAGACTCTATAAGGTGACCACTGAAAGTTGGAAAGTAAGGGTGATATTCACTTCCTGTGCAGAAGGTGAGCATGAGGTCTGTGTGCCCCTTACATCCCACTGAAGCCCTATTTTCAAGTACTAAGAGGTATTTATGTGGTGGATTGGGCTTGTGCTGGCCTTCTACACAGGGTTGAATTTAATCTAATGATCTTGTTTTGATAGTGGTCTTTCTGATGGAGCCTAAAACAGCTTTTCTGTCTGATAGAGGTGATGTGATGAAGGACCACAGAGGAACTATGGCAGCTATTTTGATTTTCCAGAAAAGACACAGTTTATATTATATATATATATATATATATATATATATACAAATATAAATTTTGACATTTTTCTGGAAAATTCTTGGATTGTTTTGGTAAGCTTTAAAAAAATAATTGCTTTTCCATATCCTTAATCCACAATGTTCTTTACAGTAAAATATACTAAAAGAGAGGCCTGGCAAACTAATAATACAAAAAATAAAAATAAAAATAAAATTCTTCCCCTTGGATGAAAATCTAATGCATCCTAAATCCCAAATGATGAACCTGGCCATTCTTGGCATCCAGACTTGAAAGAGTGCATGCTAACTATGAATTCACATACTCAGAGTATGGGTGATCATGTGGCATTGTTTCTGTTCTCTGATTGGTTGACTGAAACACAAACAAAAAGAAGGAAAACAAAGCAATTCAAAGATAGCTGCATGAAAAAGTCTGGCCAAAACTCATTCACATGAGTATTCATCAGAGTTTGCTTGTCACCAATGCTTTTGCAAACTAAGAAAACAATTTATGGAAAAATTAATATTTAGGGTATTGAATCCCATCAAAGCAAACTGGCTTTTTTTTTTTTTTAATTGCAAACCCCCCCCCCCCCACTTGTCTCCACCCAGTATTCCCTGCTCTACTTTAGGAAACACTTTTCCCCACTTACCCCCATGAGCAATTAGTCCCTGCCCCCTATTAGGCCCAGCTATACTACTTTAAACTGAATAACTGAGATCCTCCTGCCTTTCCTGACCACAACCCCAGCTATAACATGCTGCAGAAAATGAACCTTTTGTCCCTGATGCAATTTGCTGATTTTCATTTTAGTTTTTAGCTTCCTTAAGAATTACAGCTGGAGGGGTTTGGAACGGGTCCCATATGAGGAGAGATTAAAGAGGTTAGGACTTTTCAGCTTGGAAAAGAGGAGACTAAGGGGGGATATGATAGTGGTATATAAAATCATGAGTGGTGTGGAGAAAGTGAATAAGGAAAAATTATTTACTTGTTCCCATAATATAAGAACTAGGGGCCACCAAATGAAATTAATGGGCAGCAGGTTTAAAACAAATAAAAGGAAGTTCTTCACACAGCACACAGTCAACCTGTGGAACTCCTTGCTTGAGGAGGTTGTGAAGGCTAGGACTATAACAGCGTTTAAAAGAGAACTGGATAAATTCATGGAGGTTTAGTCCATTAATGGCTACTAGCCAGGATGGGTAAGGAATGGTGTCCCTAGCCTCTGTTTGTCAGAGGGTGGTGATGGACGGCAGGAGAAAGATCACTTGATCATTACCTGTTAGGTTCACTCCCTCTGGGGCACCTGGCATTGGCCACTGTCGGCAGACAGGATACTGGACTGCATGGACCTTTGGTCTGACCCAGTATGGCTGTTCTTATGGCCTTATATCATGCTTCTGATACTTTTGAGTCCATTTTCAGTCCATTACTAATGTACCACAGAAGTCTCTGGAGTGTGTATCTTTCTTGTCTGGCTATACTAGTGACCTTTCTGGCTATATTCATCCTTTTGTCTTATTGTTGGGCATCCTTTCTTGGGTTCCACTATAGTGAACAAGGCTGGGTCTTGCCAAGTTGGCCATCTTTATGACCACACAGCAGGTGTTTTTTAATACTGATTTGTTATGTGCCAGTCCCCACTTTAAGCTTGTACCCTGCAGAGCTCCCTTTGGGACAATGCAAGATTCTCCAGACCAATAATAAATGACTTTTTTTGTTGTAAGTTTTACTAATTTTAACACAAATCTTAAATTAGCCTAATGCTGCAGTGTAGTTCACAGTGTTGATTCTAGTTATTTTATTTTAATGTTTCTATTTTTTGATTGGCCTTCACATCCTGAAAGACAAGGTAGAAGCACAGATTGTTTTTAGTTAGTGAGGCTGCAGTTTACAGTTTTGCTAAAAGAGGAAACAAAATCAGTTCCCACAGTAAAGAAACACTTCAAAGTCTAATTGTACTGGGTGCTTTAAAAGTGTCGGAAATGAAGTTTACTATTTTGTTAAGAATCTCAGTAAATTATTTCACATGCTTCTGTGTCTAGGCTATGACCTTCCAGAAGTGCCACCCCCTACTTCTTGTCAACGCATTAGTCATATAAAACTCAGCTGATGTCAAACGGACGCGGTTCAGCCAACTATAGAACTGTATAATATTCTACTATGTTCTTCTATTCGTCTTGTTTTTCTCCCCGCTATGGATACTTTCTGCTGCTTTAAGACTGCAGAGGGCTAAAATTGACAGAAGCTTGTGATAGGGTTAATACTTTCCTCTGTTCTGCTCAGAGGCAGAGAAGGTTAGCAGAGGGATCAATGTGATTAAATCTGTAGGAGAGGAAAGATGTGTCAGTCTGCTTGCTTGCTGCCTGGATGTGGTGGTTGAAGGGTGGTGTATATGCAGCCTGGTTTCTGCAGATCTGGGCTGGATATTACCAGGGATGATCTTATGCTTGCATTGGAGGATTTTTT
>NW_020702715.1:0-6415 GCF_002925995.2 Terrapene triunguis | reverse complement strand
CGGGAGAGGCCATTGCCCAGCCTGACTGGGTAGGTTTTCCACACAAGCAAGGGGGGAAGGGAAACATTTAACGGGGTTGCAATTGTAGCGTCTGGGGGGGGAGGGGGCATGCCCAGGTGCTGCTGGCCGGGACCGTCAGCGGCATCCACGACGGATGAGCCCGGGGGGCCTCACTCGGTACCAACGCGGAGCAAGAGCCCAGGCATCAGACCCGCGAAACCCCGTCGGCCCCGGGAGCTGCAGGGCGGACCCCCGGTCCCTGGTGACCCCCGAGCCACTCCGCCCATGCACCTCCCTCCCCGGGTCTCACCTGCCCCCGCGGGGCCTGGCCCGGTCCCCCGCGCTCTCCATCCTCACCCCCGCCGTTGCCATGGGATCCTGGCCTCTCGCGCTTAGCCCCGGTCGGCGCCGCTGCCCTTAGCAACCGCACCCGGCACTGAGGCGCCGCGCCATTGGCCAAAAGCGCAACACCCGGAGCGTTCATTGGCTGGTGTCTGGAAGGGGTGGGGCAGAACCCGCGCATGCCTATTGCAAGGTGGCTGTGGGACCACCCCCTCTTGGCTCGTGCCGGTGTGACGACACGTATAGCAACCCTCCGGTTTTGCAAGTAGGTGCAATTTCCGCCACGCAGCCTGACCATCTGGGCCACTTGCTACCGCCTGGTCCATGGGGTTGCGAATCAGGAGGGATGGGGTTTGTGGTCAAAACCACTCACAATCTGCTTCCTCCTGGCTAATGTGCCAAATTGATCTATTGGGTGATTGAGGCGCACTGCTTCACTTTTTTGTGTGTGAGTACGTGAAAAGGGAGGTATGGTTTGGGGGTACAGAGCATGCCCCTGAGCCCAAGGTGATACCACTTTCATTTTTTTAATTTACTTTTATAATTTGCATTATACACATGGATACAAATACAGAGAATAATTTTTTAAAATAAAAAACATTTATTATTATAATCTGGTATATACATTAAAAATGTCTTTTGGTTGCATTATGTTTTGAACAAGAGGCATTTAAACAATTTTTTTTTTTTTTTTTTTGGTTTAGAAGTGAACTATGCACATTTTTTGCAGTTGTACTCTTTCTTCTCATCAGTCAGGTAGTCTTGATTGGTTCCTTCTGTAATGCAGGGCATATGTGCCCACCTTTTGCAAGAATCACACTGGACCTTTGATAAGGAACAATTAAGAAATGAAATCACAGAAGTTATAATGTTACACATACTTTGCATTCACTCATGCTATTCCTTCCACATGTCAGCATTACCTAACATATGTATACCTATCAGCATTAAGAAAATGTTTACTGGTGTGGAATTTTTACAAGAATCATGATCCTTAGGCAGTTTATGGCATTTATTTCTCATACAATTCTATATTTTTTACCATCGTGCAATCCTCACTTTCTTTTTCACAGTTGACAAGGTTGCAGTATATGCAGTGTGTGTCTGTGTCTGGCAAACTGGATACTGTGCCCTGATTCCCCAAGAAGACAGTTATTATCTGTGACTGCAGAGATGTTAACACGGCATTGAGCATAAAATGAGCTTTAACAATATGTTGTGACTACTTACATTAAAGAAATCCATTCCACCTTGGTTTAGGAGAGAGACCACTGATTGACCAATAAGAATCTGGTGTTGCAGATCCCCATAGTCCAATTATTTTTTCTTCTCCATTGTTAGTGCAGCTTTTATTTTGGTGAGTTTTGCACACAGATGCAGAAATGTGGACTTGCGCATCCAAAAGTTCTGCAGCCACTGGTCATGAGCCCAAGCCTTCATTGTTGCAGAAGATTTTTGCCCTTGGGAAGAATGGAAGATGACACCATATAATACACTTACTGAATATTTGTGAATCAGCTTCCACACACAAGCAATGACGTGTGAACATGGGACTCTAAGGGCTGGATTCACAGGCAAGATAAATGCAGCAAAAGGCAATCCTAAAATTTGTGAACTGTTATGAGACTTCACATAGACAAATAGTTAGGAGAGACTCTTAAATACTCAAAATGTGTGACGCAGAGTTTGATGGAATTTAGGGAAATTATTTCACTGCATCAAGTCTCCTGTAGCAGTAAAGTAGCACCGGGGCAGCAGGTTTTTATATTTTTGGGTGGCATCCAGAAAAGGTCCAAGGCAGTTTTGCTGTGGGAGGGGGCTTGGGGTCAGTACCGGGTTTACAATGGTGCCAATGGCACCGTGGCATCAGGCCCACCCTGGGAAGGGGCCCATTACAGACCCCTTTAACCCATCCACATAGCTGGGTCTGGCCCCTCGCCTGGGGCAGTCCAGCACACAGGCCTTGCTGTCTTTTCACTGCAGTCCTTGATCTTGGTGACAAATCTGTAGAGAATTATGAAACTGGTCTAGGTCTAGGCGAGAGAATGTCTCAGGGCCGCCCGGGGAGGGGGGCAAGTGGGGCAATTTGCCCCAGGCCCTGGGGGCCCCGCAGGGGCCCCCATGAGTATGTCAGAGGCTCCCCCCCGCCTCCGTCTTCCCCCATCCCCCGGCGTCTCAGCACGCCGTGTCCAGGAGCGGCCCTGGTGCGCTGCAGCTAAACAGCTGGTATACATACCATTAAAGCATTTAATGTTTTTAAATAATGTATTTAGTGTATTTTCAAATTATTACAAAGCAAAGCAATTTCGGGGGCCCCTTCCATAAAAAAAAGTTGCAATACTATAGTAACATGTATTTGGAAATGTAAAAAAAAAATAGTGAAATACATTCAAAAATTAATTTGTAATAATTTGAAAATACACAAAATACATTATTTAAAAACATTAAATGCTTTAATGGTATGTATACATTTGCAATTACATAATGGGCTGTTCCTGGGTGATGGTGATGGTTGGTGTCAATGGGCTGTCGCTGCCTGGGGGTGGTGCTGCTGTTGCCCAGGGCTGCTGGGGGAGCTGGGCTCTGGGTTGGGGGGTGCCCGGCTCACAGGGGCTGGGCTCAGGGATGTGGGGAGATGGGGTCGGGGGGGTGTCCGGCTCAGAGGGGCTGGGCTCGGAGCTAGGGGTCTGGGCTGTGGGGGGATGGGGTCAGGGGGTGCTCGGCTCAGAGGGGCTGGGCTCAGAGCTGGGGGTCAGGGCTGTGGGGGCGATGGGGTTGGGGGGTGCCCAGCTCAGAGGGACTGGGCTCGGCGCTAGAGGTCAGGGCTGTGGGGGGGATAGGGTCGGGGGGTGTCCGGCTCAGAGGGGATGGGGGAAGACGGAGGTGGGGGGAGCCTCTGACATACTCGGGGCCTGTGGGGCCCCCGGGGCCTGGGGCAAATTGCCCCACTTACCCCCCCTCCCCCGGGCGGCCCTGCTGAATAGTGGTGACTGGGAATGGGGGAGCGGGGGAGTGTAGCAGATGCCAATTTGAGGTGAATATTCTCTTGGCCAGATTCTACTGGGTTTATGGTGCTTTGTGCTATGGACTGGAGCAAAGTGGCTGGTGAATAACCAAGAATCTGGTTAATAATTATTCTCTAAATTCAGCTTTCTTCTTTCTCTCTCTGTGAATGATCACTAATTCAAAATAGTAGTGTGCAAGTTGACCGGATAATGGTAATAGCATAATCTCTTGTTATAACATTGTAAACCCTACTACCTGATTTTTATATTAAACACTTACTATACATAATAAAAAAATCCTTGATGTTAGAACCTGGCTGTGCTGCTGCTGTAGGGGGCTCATCACCCAGCAGCTGGGGGCCACCATGTGGGCTTGGCAGGGCTGCTGGCCACGGGGCCAGTGGGTTTGGGTGGGATCTCGGGAGTCACGTCCCAAGGATCTGCCCCACTCCCCAGCACTGCTCCAGCTCTGAGCTGTCTCCACTGCCTGGGACCTGTGGGGCCCCACCTGCCTCCCCAGGGAAAGAGCCACCTGGGACTGGTGCAGAGGCTGGGCCAGTCTCAGCCAGTCACAGGGGACGATGGGGGGGAGGCTCAGCTGGGTCCTGCCAGGCATGTGGGTCCTGAGGGAGCCTGGCCCGGGTAGGCTCTGCTCCTGCTCCAGCCTGGCTGATTGCACCCCCAAGGAGCTGGAGTTATCCTGCCCCAGGACCAGCTCTGGCTGCGCTGCCGGCTCAGCCCGGCAGACACAGTCACCTCCCATCAGGGCCGGCTATTGTGGCTGGGGGTTAGGGTGTGGGGGAGTAGGTCTCTAGTGGGTCTGGGGGGGTGCTGTGCAGTGGGGGGTGGGGAGATCTGTGTGTGTTGGGGGGCTGTGCAGTGGGGGAGATCTGTGTGTGTCAGGGCACTGGGAAGTGTGGGGGGTCTGTGCGGGGCACTGTGCAGTTGTGGCAGTGGGGGGCACTGGGCAGTGAGGGAGGCTGTGGGGGGCTCTGGGCGGGGAGGTGCAGGGCACTATGCAGTTGTGGAAGGGCTGTGGGGGGTCTCCAGCTAGGGGGCACTGGGCAGTGAGAGGATCTGTGGGGGGGTTCTGAGTGGGTGGGGGAGTGGTCTGTGGGAGGGCACTGAGCATGGGGGTTTGTGGGGGTCTCTGGGTGGTGTGGCACTGGGCGTAGGGAGTCAGAGGGGTGCTGGGCAGGGGGTGGCATGGTGCAGCATGGGACTGTCCCGAAGGGGAAGAAGCACGATGAGAGCGCAGGACAGGGCTGGCCAGTGTGCGTCTGGCAGCTCCTGGTTTGTAAACAGTGCCCTTGTAATGGGCTGGGTGGAGCAGCACTGTCCCTGCCGTGCCGTGACCCATCTCCCATTGTCCCTGGCAAGCCCGTCGCTCTGAGGACTCTGCCCCGCTGCCCCATGTCCCCATTTACCCCATGGGGGCCCACAAATATGTTTAGCACCAGGCCCACAAAAGGTTAATCCAGCCCTTTTTGGGGTGCAGGCTCTGGGATGGAGTTGGGGTGCAGGAGGGTTGCAGGCTGTGGGGAGTTTGAGTGAGAGGTGCAGGCTCTGACCTGGGGCAGGGGATTGGGGTACAGGAGGGGGTGCAGACATGTGGGCTCTGGGAGGGAGTTAGCAACTCAGCACGTTATATAAGAAAAATGAGCTGCAGTGATTTCATATAGACATAGAAACTGATAGAAGACACTTTTACATATTCAAAATGTGAGGCAGAGTTTGAGGGAGGGAGAGGAGTGGGAGTGTCTGTACAATATTTCACCACATTCAGTCTCCTGGCTGGAGCAGTAACGTAGCCCTGCACAGGGCCGCCCAGAGGATTCAGGGGGCCTGGGGCAAAGCAATTTCTGGGGTCCCTTCCATAAAAAAAGTTGCAATACTCTAGTAACATGTATTTGGAAATGTAAAAAATAACTAGTGAAATACATTCAAAAATTAATTTGTAATAATTTGAAAATACACGAAATACATTATTTAAAAACCATTAAATGCTTTAATGGTATGTATACATTTGCAATTACATAATGGGCTGTTGCTGGGTGATGGTGATGGTTGGGATGGGGTCGGGGGGGGTGCCCAGCCCCGGCCCCTTACCATGCCACTTACCCCCTCTCACGGAGCCTCAGCACACCGCGTCCAGGAGCGGCCCCGGACAGCGTTGGAGCCACGGCACTGCAGCACGCCAGGGCCGCTCCCGGACGCAGCGCGCTGAGACGCCGGGGGATGGGGGAAGACGGAGGCGGGGGCAGCCTCTGACATACTCGTGGGGGCCCCTGTGGAAAATTGCCCCACTTGCCCCCCCCCCGGGTGGCCCTGGCCCTGCAACACTTGTATACGAAAGAGAGGAGCTGCGGTGTCTAAGCTTTGACAGTCTAGGAATTGGGAGGCCTGTGCCTTTGAGACCCAGCCCCAGGAACCCGCCCTCTGCTCCGGGGCTGACATGCAGCATCCTGTGAGCAGAACAAAAACAGCCTCTGCACCCCCCACACCCCTAGATTAGCAAGCACAGCAGGTGGCTCATCCCACGGGGTCACTGTTCCCCCTCTTCCCCTCCCTAAACGGGGGTTCTGTCCCCCCCCCAGGGTCTGACAGCATCTCCCCCCCTCCGCTTAACCACAGCTCCCACCTCCCACCCCCGATTTTTCCCCTTCAGCCCCTCTTCTGCCGCTACCTACAGTAGCTTGATCCCCCCGGCCAGTAAATTTCTGCCCCCTGCTCAGACCCTGACAGCCCCCCTGCTGCGATTTGCCCCCCTTAATCCTTTTAAACCCCTCCAAAGAGGAGGCAGCAAATCCTAAGTGGAAGTAAGGGCAGAGAGCGGGCAGTGCCAACAGCGAAGGTTACTGGGCATGCTCAGTTTGTTACACTGGGCACCCCGGCGGCGGCTGTGCAGCGGAGGCTCCGACGAGGCGGGGCTGCGGGGGGAGGGGCAAACAGGGCTGGACACAGCGACACCAGTGTGGGCCGCTCGCTCACCCCGGCTAGAGCAGGGTGCAAAAAGCGCACCCCACCCCTACAAAGAGAGCAGGGCCCAGGCGGCGGTGGGGAGGGGC
>NW_020702714.1:0-1274 GCF_002925995.2 Terrapene triunguis | reverse complement strand
GCTTATGCAGGGCAAACTCATAAATTGTTCGCCCTCTATAACACTGAGAGAGAGATATGCACAGCTGTTTGCTCCCCCAGGTATTAATACATACTCTGAGTAAATTACTAAATAAAAAGTGATTTTATTAAATACAGACAGTAGGATTTAAGTGGTTCAAAGTAGTAACAGACAGAACAAAGTAAGTCACAAGCAAAATAAAATAAAATGCGCAAATCTATGCCTAATCAAACTAAATACAGATAATCTCACCCTCAGAGATGCTTCAGTAAGTTTTTCTCAGACTGGACACCTTCCAGGCCTGGGCACAATTCTTTCCCCTGGTACAGCCCTTGTTCCAGCTTAGGTGTTAGCTAGGGGTTTCTCCGTGATGGCTCCTCCCTCTCTGTTCTCTTCCACCCCTTTATATATCTTTTGCATAAGGCGGGAATCCTTTGTCCCTCTGGGTTTCCACCCCCCCTCACTGGAAAAGCACCAGGTTAAAGATGGATTCCAGTTCAGGTGACAAGATCACATGTCACTGCAAGACTTCATTATTCACTTGCCAGCACACACATATACAGGGAGACTTGCAGGTAAACACAGTCATCTGCAGACAATGGTCCTTGTTAATGGGAGTCATCAAGATTCCAAACCATCATCAATGGCCCACACTTTACATAATTACAATAGGCCCTCAGAGTTATGTTTTATATTTCTAGTTTTAGATACAAGAGTGGTACATTTATACAAATCAGATGATCATACTCAGTAGATTATGCACTTTGTAATGATACCTTACAAGAGACCTTTTGCACGGAGCATATCCCAGTTGCATTATATTCACTTATTACCGTATTTTCTCTAAATTTATCCCAGTTACATTATATTGACTTATTATTATATTTTTATAAAACCGTGTCTCATTCCTCCTCCAACTTTCTGTGGGGGTTGAACAGAGCTCTGTCCTTGGTCCCCTTCTCCATCTATAAATACACCTTATATGTGGGTAATCTCATCCACAAACACAAATTCAGCTTCAGAGTAGCAGCCGTGTTAGTCTGTATCCGCAAAAAGAACAGGAGTACTTGTGGCACCTTAGAGACTAACAAATTTATTAGAGCATAAGCTTTCGTGGGCTACAACCCACATCTCTATGCTGACAACTCACAGTTCTACATCTCTAAACTGGTCTCTTTCTGTCCAAACTTAAATCTCAATCTGAATTCTAGCCATCATCTCAAACTCAACATGGCTAAAACAGGAGTCATAATATCTCCGTGATGCTATATGAT
>NW_020702713.1:0-7602 GCF_002925995.2 Terrapene triunguis | reverse complement strand
TTGTACCTTGCTTGTGGTTTAATGGAATAAAAGCCCGCCTGCGTGTAGGGCTTGGGGTGTTGGTCTCCGGACTACACCCCAGTGCACTGGTTTGTATGTCAATAAACTGGCCTCAGGCTTGAGTCTTTGAACTAAAATGACTGCATGGGGGTCTTTGACCACGACAATTTGGGGGCTCGTCCGGGATCACTCGACGTTCCACCAGACCGGAGGACCGTGGACCGCTCCCACACCGATCCCAGGCGCCAGGTAAGAGACCCTTGTCTCTATTTGGGATTCGATGAGGAGCTGCCCATAGGCTCCAGGTTCAGGTGAGAACGCGCTGTGATCCGAACCTTTTAAGGTTAGACTCATTTGCCTGACGCCTGTTCATTTTGTGTGTGTCCGTTCTGTAACTTGTCTGTTTAATGTCTTGCATCATGCTGCGCTCTCTCTATCATTGTTTCCTTAGGCTATAAGCTAGGTGGGGGGCGTAGGGGACTGTCTGTTTTGTGGTGTGTACACGAGGTCTTAGACCCAACGGTTTCCTTGAAACAGCCTCAGTGAAATTACTGGGACATCCGTCTGGCAGTTAAACACTTTTAGAGTGCCAGCCCAGAATAAAAACAAGTTTCGGATGACAGGAGATTATTCAGGCAGGAACAGAGGCTGAATAGGCTGGGTGATCTCTCTGGGACATAAAGGAAACCACCACTGACTCAAGAACTGAGTGGCCCAAGGACTAGAGGTAAACAACTGAGAGGGTTTCTAATCTCGATAAGAACAAGAAGTACGCCAAACTCCTATGCTTTGCCTTTTTAAGCTTTTTACTTTGTCTTAGTCAGCTTTGTGGCGCTTGCCCTTTGGGTAGTGGTTCTCCCAAAGGGAGGTGAAGGACCGGCTGCTGGAGAACTACGGGAAAGTGGACCCCATAGTGAGTAGGGGCGTGATCCACTGGACCTATAGGACGCGAGTGGACCCCTTAAGTGCTGAGGGGTATAATCCCCGGAAATGGAAGGGGGGCAGAATCCACTACCTGGACCCTGACAGGAGGCGGGGCGTGATCCAGGTTGACCCGGGGCAGCCGAAGGGGCCGGAGTAGCTCCCACTGGCAATAGGCTGGTGGATCCCGCCAGCAATAAGCTAGCTTATTGCTGTGTGGACTGATGAGACCTGCGGCCCGGGGGATTGACAGGACTCCCACTAGTATTAGGCTGGTGGCTGGGTAGGACTGTTATAGCAAAGATCCCGGAGATAGGATGTGTGATTGTGGGTCATAAGGGGGGGTCCCCATTCTTTTGCCCATTTAAGTGACAATTGTGTCCCTCCTTGCTCGGAGAGCGGGGAGGCCCCGGGAAACCGTCCACATACTCCTAGGCAGTAGAGCAACCCATCCCGTTCTCTTGAAGGCGGGCCGGTGCTCTCTACTGGGGGAGGGGCGTACGGTGACCAAGGCTTTCCTAACCTTCTGTGTGCTTGACCTACGACCAAAACCCTTCCCCAAATCTTCCTCTGGAGCAAGGACTCGCATATGGAGTGAGCTCCCTCCCCTTGCTGAGTTTGAAGGGGAGCCCCTGGAAATCGTTTGCTAAAACCTGGGGCAATCGGGCATCCTACCCCGTTCCTCTCAAAGGCGGATTGGTAACTTGTTGCCGGACAGGGTGCATGCGAGAACCTTCCCTGTAAATCCTCCCCAGTGGTGTGACTGTTGAAAGGGGTGGGCCTCACCCAGAGAAACGGAGGCTGGGAAGGATTGCTCTCCCCTGGAAAGGAGAGCAGGGCTTATTGCTGTGTTTTAGTGTTGTTTAACTATTCTTCAAGCATGATAGCAAGTGTTTTAGTGTTGTTGTGTTGTTTAACCACTCTTTAAGTATAATAGTAATTGCTTTGTTAAATAATTAATCCTCTTCTACAAGGGGGGTTGGTAAAAACATCCCACCCTCCTTGCTGAATTGATAGTAAAACAATGCCTGTGCCCATGAAAAAGAAAGGATTGGGCCCAAACCGGCAGGCAGCCGCAGTTTAAGGAAGTTGGGGGGGGGGGGGGTGAGGGGTTAACTCTGTAGTTGCTGGTGGAAATTAAGTAATTGCGGAGTTGGCTTCTTGCTTTCTTTCTTTCATAATAGTAACCACTTAAATAGTGGTGTGACGTTGTGCAGTCTATATGGTTTTATAAAAACTTAATAATAAGTCAATATAATGTAACTGGAATAGTTTTAGAAAAAATATGGTAATAAGTAAATATAACGTAACTGGGATATGCTTCATGCAAAAGGTCTCTTGTAAGGTATCATTACAGAGCTTATAATCTACTAAATATAGTCATCTGATTTGTACCACTCTTGTATCTAAAACTAGAAATATAAAATGTATCTCTCTTTCAGTGTTATAGAGGGCGAACAATTTATGAGTTTGCCCTGCATAAGCTTATGCAGGGTAAAACGGATTTATTTGGGTTTAGACCCCATTGGGAGTTGGGCATCTGAGTGCTAGAGACAAGCACACTACTGTGAGCTATTTTCAGGTAAACTTGCAGCTTTGGGACAAGTGATTCAGCGGGGTCTGTGTTAGAGCAAACTGGAGTGTCTGGCTCAGCAAGACAGGGTGCTGGAGTCCTGAGCTGGCAGGGAAAACAGGAGCAGAAGTAGTCTTGGTACATTGGGTGGCAGCTCCCAGGGGGGTTTCTGTGATCCAACCCGTCACAAATGGCATAAGCAGTAAAACTATAAATAAATGTTAAAAAAGAAATTCTTGGTTTCTTTGCAGCCATTCCTTTGGGAGTGTCTGTAAATAATCCAGGCAAAAGGTTATTAAGGTAAAATCATTTGACTATGAAAAGGTTAGTTAAATTTGTTAAAAAGCACTCCTGGTGTGTATAATTTTTTTTGTTTTATAAGTTTAAGATAAGTTAATGTTGTGTTGGGGTTATAGAACCAAGAAAAATATTTTTGCCAAACAAAGTAAACTAGTGTTGTTTAATTTTGGTATTTAGCATTTAATCCTTAAAGTAACTTAATGCTTTACAAAGTTTAAAGTGTTTAAAATAAAGACCAAAGTTGTGGCTGCAGCAAAATAGTCAAAGCCAGAAAAATAAAAATTTTTTAAATCTGTTTTGGTAACAATTAGCAAGTAAAAGCTAATATCAGCTAAAAAGCCACAAATAGAAATCTTGAAGTGTTGCTGGGTACACCTTATACCCTGATCACCTTTGGCGCTCCCTGAATGGTTGCGCCTCAGGTGCTCTGGCCCTATTTGCTCGCGTGCATCACCGGATGACTGTGCACCGTTGATTGCTGCAGTTAAGTAAAACTTTTCCTCTGTGGCCCAGCACTACTACCAGCGACGTGATGATTGGGCAGGCAGCACTTTTCCCTCTTTGGGAACTCTTTTCTAAATATTTAAATTAATTTTCTACAAATGTTTAAATGTTATAATTGTAAGTATGTCTTAGTTTAGTAATGTATTTTCTATTAAAAGGGAAAAATGCAGAATCTTGGGCGGAGGTTTTGCAACAGTTTTGCATTGGTAAAATATGTCATGCGTGGGCTGTTGTAGAGCTTTTGCTTAAGAATTTTGTATCACAATCTGGCATATCTGAACTGATTATAAAAGAGCTATGTGCAGCTTCACATGCTTCACAGATCCAGTATGGCCAAATGCCCTTTAAAGGCCACTCCCAATCAGAGGACCAAATTCAGCCCTCATAAACATTTTTACCAGGGCACCCTATGCAGCTACCAACAGTGCCCTGCTGGCCTGGCTCAAATAAACAGCCGTTTAATAAATTACACAATAGTCAGGCACTAATGAAATGTCTTTTTTATTTACAGCAGTCCTGACTGCCACTCACTGAAACCAGAGACTGGGTCTGCATAAGGGTCCATCAGCAAAGAACTGCCCTGGCCCCATGCTAAGGAACTCATGTCCGCTGACAAATCCATTAAGCCTTCGGACCTTGCTAAGAAAACAACTTCTCCACCTGAGGCCATAATAAAGCCTCCAACCAAGCAAGGTGATTGTGCTGGTAACCCCTCCCTTGCAGCCTCATTGCCGGACAGCTAAGTGAACTAAGATTACGAAATCTTGAAGAATAGCTTGCGGAAGCTAGCCAAAACTACCTGAAAATGAAACTTTTAATATTCCTCAGCCTCTCCTCCTTAACGAACTTGGGGTGGGGAGGGAAAAAGTAATTTTTTTTTTCTAAATCTTAGCCAATCAGCGACCTCCGGTTTGGCCTGTGTCATATTGCAATGTACCCCGGCTCTACATGGTTGCCCATTGCTGTAGTCCCCGTTCCCCAGCTGTGACAGCATACCCCATAAGGCTTTATGGGTGGGTGTTTACAAATGTATGTATGATATAACTGAAATATGTTTTGTGCTGCCTGTGACATGGTCTACTATATCTATTAATCCTTTGTACATATATACCATTTTCTACTTGAGGTTAAGAATATGGGCTGTATGCTTGCTTGATTTCTAAGTAAGCTTGGTGAGGCATTTGGTCAGCTTCTTTAGGAAGGAATTTGCCAGGTTAAGTACCTGATCGGGAAACACTTGGGGAACAATGCATCTTGGAATGCTCCAATCCACATAAGAAGTCTTCCTGGAGACATGCAAGATACCATATGGACAATGGCGTCGGCCTGTAAAGACGGAGTCATGCAGGGGCATGTGACTTGCCCAGGTGACTCCAAAACTCCATCTTGGAGCTGGACTTTGCATAGGAGGGAGGAGGGGGGTCTCCTCCCACAAGAGAGAGTCTATTTAAACCTGGGGGAGACGCCTCCATTTTGTCTTCAGCTGGCTAAAGAAGGAGCCTCTCCACCCCCCCAGGATGCTCGAAGGAAACTGAAACAAAAGACAGTAACTACAGGGGTTGTGAGAGATTGCTGGACCCAGGCTAAAGGGAGATTAGCCTGTAAAAGGGAGCACTCTGGAACTGGTGAGGAACTTATCTGTATTTAGTTTGATTAGGCATAGATTTGCGCATTTTATTTTATTTTGCTTGTGACTTACTTTGTTCTGTCTGTTACTACTTTGAACCACTTAAATCCTACTGTCTGTATTTAATAAAATCACTTTTTATTTAGTAATTTACTCAGAGTATGTATTAATACCTGGGGGAGCAAACAACTGTGCATATCTCTCTATCTGTGTTATAGAGGGCGAACAATTTATGAGTTTGCCCTGCATAAGCTTTATGCAGGGTAAAACGGATTTATCTGGGTTTAGACCCCATTGGCAGTTGGGCATCTAAGTGCTAAAGACAAGCACACTCCTGTGAGCTGTTTTTGGGTAAACTCGCAGCTTTGGGACAAGTAATTCAGACCTTGGGTCTGTGTTAAAGTGGACTGGAGTGTCTAATTCAGCAAGACGGGGTGCTGGAGTCCTGTGCTGGCAGGGAAAACAGAAGCAGGGGTAGTCTTGGCACATCGGGTGGCAGCTCCCAAGGGCGTTTCTGTGATCCAACCCGTCACACCAGCTACTCCCCCTCATACCTTCTCCAATTCCCATACAAATCTGTCTGGCCGTGGCCTCAGGGAAATTCAAGTCTCGGAACAACAAATGTGGTATAGCACATCCTGCCGATGGAATTGTTGTTTCCAGTGGTAAATTGTGCTAAATGCTACTATAAGAACCACCACTTTCTCATTTCCCTCTCTGCTTTCCAAATAACCACCCAGTACCCAAATTGCTCTCAGGGAGCAGCCATTCGTCTGGCTCAGCTTGTGCAGTGGGAAAGCTTCTATCGAGGGAAAAGGGGCTTGTTGGAGGGAGCCTTACATGGCCTAACTGGGGCAGCCGCTATTTGGACAATAGACAAGGCCCAAGATCATAAAAAAAAAAAAAAGCTTGGAAAATTTGAAAAAAGCATCAGGCCTCCTTACTGAGGCAGGGTTAACCAACACCTATACCAATATAAAGGCCCTCCATGCCCTCTCAGGGCTGGGAACCATAACCCAAACACTCCTAAGAAAATTAATAAATACCCTTGTCTTGGTGGGAAAGGACACTGCCTGGGATTCAGCTTGTAGCCAAATGCAGAATTTCTTTAATGGTCTCTTAGCAAAAATGCGAGGCAATGTTTTAAATCAGCGGTGGCCTGAAACCCTTACCACTACTGTGGGAGTGCCACCCGAGCTGTGGAAGTGGAGAAATACGTGGACATTGTCAAAATGGAGCTGTGACTCTGTTGCATGTACCTTCCAAGCTTCGGAACCTAATAATGACACCTGGGCTCCAGTGCACTTACTTGTGCCAAAACCCTGGGCGAATTGTCTATGGGACTGGGTTATCCACCGGCAGGTATGGGAAGTTAAACCACCCCATAAACCTAGCCATTTCATCACCACTCCCTATGATTTCGCTGCTCAACATATCTGGGTGAGTATCGGAACCTTGTGGTCATTATGGCCCTTGGAACCCCCACAGCTATTTTACCTCCGCAAATTGCATCCTGAAAAAGTGGTTAACATTTTAATTTGGCATGTTGGGAAGGGGAAGCGCTAGGTAAAGATCCAGAGGAAAAATTACTATTTAGTAAGAGCCAAGAATATGCCCTGCCATCAGGCCCCCACATCCCTATCCCCTTTCACCTTAACTTAACCACTGCACAAGGAAGCCGCTTTATTGTATGGCCTGTTAATCCTCAGGTTTATGTAACCCTCCATCCAAGTGTTCCTTTTACATTTAATTGGACTTCCCCTATCCCTAACCGCTTCCTAAACCTCACTTCTCTACTCCCTCTGCTCTCCAACTTATCTCACCTGCAAGACCAAATGCAAGTAATAAAAATAGAATACAACAAAGAGGCCAAAACCTTCCAAACTGCTTATCAAGTACATACCTTATGCTTCTCCCACAACATTGCGTGCTTTGCCTCTAAGGAAATTGCCCAAGTTACACCCAGTTGGCTAACCTCTTCTGCCCTTCACATTCTATTTTGGATTGTTCTAGCAATTTGTTGCGGATTAATGTTGGCTGTTGCTTGTTGTCTATGTAAATTTTGCCGTTTGCCCTGGCTCCCGGTTCAGCCCCGACCACCACCGGAAGCCCTTTTTATTTTTCACAGATGTTCCCCACCCCACACTATATTGTCCCGCGAGTCTGAATACTGTCCAATGGCCTCTTTTCTGAATAAGGATAGTGATGCCTATATGGCATCAGAGGAGGGAGATTGTGGGGAAACAGAACAGGGGGTCTTCTTTCCGATAACCAAAGTTCTGGGCCTACAGGCCCCAAAACACCTCCAACAGAAGACTGTCATGATGGTGACCTTTGTGCAGAATAGAGAAGGCCTGAAAGCCTGAACAGTACTGCACAATTCAATTCTCTGCCAAACCCCAGGCAAAAGGAGTAACAGAGGAGGGGAGGGGGAGAGAGAATTACAAAGTCTGTTGGAAACTAAAGAAACTGCTTTAGAAACATAATAACCGCAAGGCTTTAGAAACATAATAACCGCAAGGCTTTGGAAACATAATAACCGCAAAGTTTATAAAGTTGCTTGGTATTGAGAAATTGTTTTTGCAGAGAGTTAATCATCCTTGCTGCTATAATTATTTCCAATTCCAGCTATCTGCAGATTAACCAATGTTAAGCGTCCCCTGGAAACCCCCCCCCC
>NW_020702712.1:0-1300 GCF_002925995.2 Terrapene triunguis | reverse complement strand
ATGTAAGGGGACTGTTGCCCCTTACTAACACTCAGTGGGGGTGTTTTGGTTGGCTGCTCCCAGCACTAAAAGGGGAGGGGTCGATGGGAAATCAGGACCCTGAGACTGACAGTCCCCAGGAACAATGGCGAGAGGCCAATGCTCCAGATCAGCCTGATTGACAGGGCGGGCAGGCTAATCAGGGAGTCAGGAGGCCAGGGGGGTCCCGTCCTCCGTGTGAACTGGAATGGCCTGAGTCAGACAGAGTGGGGCCGAGCTAAGGAGAGAGCAGGGGCCCGAGCTAAGTTGCTGGAAGCAGAGCTGCAGCCCCAAAGCCAGAGCACAGCCAGAGAGAGCAGAGCTGCCCTGGGAGCAGAGCTGCAGCAACCAGAGCCAGAGGGGCCAGACAAGCAGCCAGGAAGCAGGTCAGAGCTGGGAGCAGAGTCACAGAAGCAGCCTGCAGAGCCGACCTGTCCTGAGGGCAGAGCTGTAGCAACCAGAGCCAGAGCGGCCAGAGAAGCAGCCCAGGGAGCTGGAGGCAGAGCAGCAGCAGCAGCAGCCGTGCTGAGGCCGAGTGGAGCTGGAGCTGGAGCTGGGTGCGGTGAGCAGCTGGGGAGAGCGAGGGGGACCCTGGGCAGTGGGCCCAGCGCAGGGAGACACCTCAGCCAAGAGGCCTTGCAGGCCAGACTTGGGGGGATCGTAACCCTGTCAGGGTGGGGGCGACGCTGGGAAAAAGGGTCCTGCCATCTAGAGCCTGAGAGCGTGTGGCCACCGCCAGAGCAAGTGTCCAACCCGCAGCGTCTCTGCAGCACAGCGAGGGCCTGAGAAGGAGCCTGGGACCTACAAGGAACAGACTGTGAACTGCCCTGATGTTCCAGAGACACTGTTTGTGATGTTCCCTGCCACAGAGCGGTGTGATGTGTTTTCCTTTAACCTTTCCCATTTTTTCTTGTTCTTTTCTTTAGATTAATTGTTAATTAAACAACTTGTATTTGATTTAAATTGTATGGAATAATCAGTGGGTCAGGGAGGTGCCCAGTGCAGAGAGGGTACCCCGGAGTGGGGACACCCTAGCCCCTGTCCTAGGTGACCACAGCAGGGTTGGGAGTTGAGCCCCCCCAGGAATCCTGGGCCCAGCCTTGTTGGGGTTACGAGGACTCTGCCAGACAGGAGAGTGGAAGGGGAGCCCTCAAGGGCAGGGAGGCCTCTGGGTAAAGGGAGTGGGAGCGAGGACTCAGATCCTTTCGCTAGCCCACTTCACCGGGGTAGTGCAGAAGCCAGGAAAGTTCCCCACAATAGCGGGACCATTCCCCCGCTTACA
>NW_020702711.1:0-5632 GCF_002925995.2 Terrapene triunguis | reverse complement strand
AAGCCAGGAAAGTTCCCCACAATAGCGGGACCATTCCCCCGCTTACATAATTGGCGTCACGAACAGGATCCTATCCACAGGGTCCACCCCATTGGTTTACTGGTTGAATTCTAGTTGCACGGTCCGGGCCTGATTGAGCATCCTACCATGTCTGGAATTGAAGAACTACGGGCCCAGTTTGCTGAACTTCAGCGCAGATTATCAGACCAAGCTGAGGCATTACAGCAAGCTAGAACAGAACAGAGAGAAGCCTTATCACTGGCTAAGGCAGTGATAGACCAACAGGCAGCAGAAGCTAAGAAACCCCCTACTATTTATGTCCCACGGGAGCAGAAGGTCACAGAGTTTGGTGGCTTCCCAACAAGACCAGGAGACATTACGGTAGAGGAGTGGGTCAAGTCTGTAAAGGCAGCTCTGCGTGTGCTAAGAGTACCTGAAGAAGATCATGTAGACTTCATAGAGGAACACCTCAAGGGCCAGGCCAAGGCCACAGTAAAGTTCATGGCAGTGGCGGACAAAAAAATGTGGAAAAGGTATTTGAACTCCTCCTAGAAGTGTATGGGGACAAGGTACCTATTGGAACCCGACTAAAGGAGTTCTTTGAGAGAAAGCAGGAGCCTGGTGAAACTATCCGGGCATATGCATATGACCTCCAGGAGAAAATGAGCAGAGTGGAGCGGCGAGACCCTCAGCGAGTTCCAGACCCAGATACAGTTCTGAAAGAGCAGTTAGTGCTGGGGCTTCAGGATGATTCCCTCCGCCGTGAAATGAAAAGGAGGTTTAAGGAAGAGCCCAGTAAGAAGTTCCATGAACTCATGCAGGCTGCTATTATGTGGTCAGAAGAAGAGGAAGTTCCTGTGGCAGAGACAGCCAAGACTAACCCCCGTACACGAAGTGGCGGCCTTGTGAATGCAGCTGCTGGGGAAAAAGCCCTGCCCCAAACACAGCTAACATTGGAAAGCTTAAGTGAAGCTGTCCAAAAACTGGCGGTCCAGCAGGGGGAGATGCTGAAAGTGATGACTGAGGTGATGAAAGGAAAACCCCCCACTAATATGCCAAGATATCCAAGGGCCCCAGGATCCCGAAGATCTCCACTGAAGGACGAGCTGGGAAGATACATTTGTTATACTTGCGAAAGGCCAGGACATACTAGCCGAGATTGTACACTGAGAAGGAGACTGGAGTCCCAGGCGCCTGAAATTCAAGAGGCACCGGGAGCAAGCAGCCAACCATCAGAAGGCCAAGTGGGGACTGAAGGGTTTCTACGGCTGTCCCTAGGAAAAGGGCAGTGTGTCAGCAGCGAGGAAAAGGACCCTGATGATGTTAGTGTATTCAGCGACTTCTGTGGCCGAGCTTTCGGGGACTGCTTGACAGTGGATATAACCATAGCAGGGGTGAGAACCCGCTGTTTGATAGACACTGGCTCAGAAGTCACCACTATTTCTGAATCATATTTCCGAAACTACTTAAAAGAGAGAGATCTGACCATGCATAATACCCGATTTGTACAGCTGACGGCAGCTAATGGACTTGCCATCCCTGTGGTGGGGTGTCTTGAAGCTGATATAGGGTACATGGGTCGAACAATCCCTGGGAAATGCATCTTTATCCTAAAGGACACAGCTTCAGGAAAGACTTTAATGGAGAACAGAGTACCGGGAATTCTCGGGATGAATATTATAAGAGAGCTGAAAGAATTACTGTTGGTAGGAGAAGGAACCCAGGAGATGAACCGTCACGGGCAGCCTAGGAAGGACGCTACACTGAAGCGGGTACTAGCCCAAGTGGAGAGACATGGACGTTTCCCGGGTCCAACGGGACAAATTGGCTATGTTAAGGTGGCAGGGAGACAGAAGGTGGTTATACCTCCCTGGAGTGAGAAGATTATTGATGGGCGCTGCCGGGTGCCAAGTGACTTTGACGGATACAGAGTGCTTGTCGAGCCAACACCTGGGGCCAGTCTCCCTAATGGGCTCCTGGTTGCAAATGTACTTGCTAATGCCAGCAAAGGAAAAGTGCCAGTCAGGCTGTTAAACTCAAGTAAGAAGGCCATAAAGTTGTGCCCCCGAACCAGGGTGGCAGAGGTACACCGTCCTGAAGGAGTGGTGCCCCCAGTGGGGGTGGCCTTGGAAGAAAATGGGGATGAGCTGCGGGTGACAGAAGTAAAAAAAGGCACACAGGTTATCACATCGCAAGCGGCACCTGATGGAGAGCTACCCATTCCAGTCCAAGTGGACCTCCAACAGCTAACCCCTACACAGGTTGGCCGTTTGCGGATGCTACTGGAGAAACATCAAGAGGTCTTTTCCAGGGATGAGCGGGACTTTGGTTACACCACCACAGTGACACACCAAATAGCCACTGGAGATGCTGTCCCGATAAAACAGAGACACCGGCGGATCTCACCACGAGTGTTCCAGGAGGTAAAAAAACACATTCTGGACCTAGTGACTCAAGGTGTCCTTAAAGAAAGCCACAGTCCGTGGGCATCACCTGCAGTGATTGTAATAAAAAAAGATGGTGGGGTGCGATTTTGCTGTGACTACAGGAAACTGAATGAGGTAACGCACAAGGATGCCTACCCGCTACCCCGGGTGGAAGAGTCACTGGATGCATTAGGAAGTGCAAGAGTGTTTTCAACCCTCGATTTAACTTCTGGTTATTTCCAGGTTGCAGTGGAAGAACGAGACCGGGAAAAGACAGCAGTGACGACTCCGTTTGGGCTGTTTGAATGGACACGTATGCCATTCGGCTTGTGTAATGCACCCGCTACGTTCCAGAGACTAATGGAGGGGGTGTTAGGAGACTATATCTTAGACACTTTGCTGATATACCTGGACGATGTTATTGTGTTTTCCAAGGATTTTGAGAGTCATATGGAAAAATTGGACTTGGTTTTCACACGATTGAAGGAACATGGATTGAAGCTGAAGCCGAGTAAGTGCTGCCTCCTACGTGAAAAAGTCAAATTCTTGGGCCATGTGATTTCAAAGGATGGAATCCAGGTAGATGAAGAGAAGACCAGGGCGCTGGAAAATTGGCCTGTCCCCAAGAATGCCAAGCAAGTGCGGCAGGCTCTAGGTTTCATGAGCTATTACAGACGATTTGTTCCAAAGTTCGCGCACATTGCTGCACCGCTATATGGACTAGTGGGCCAACCTGCCCAAAGGAAGGGAAGGGACCAATGTTTTGTGTGGGATGATGCCTGTCAGACAGCTTTTGACAAATTAAGACATCGGCTGATGTCACCACCTGTGCTTGCATATCCTGACTTTGGCCTGCCATTTATAGTGACAACGGACGGGAGCCTGCACGGCCTAGGTGCGGTGCTCAGCCAGAAGCAAGAGGGGGCCGAGCGTGTGATCGCATATGCGAGCCGAGGGCTGAGGAGGTCAGAAAGAAATGACAAAAACTACAGTGCTTTTAAACTAGAACTGTTGGCCTTGAAGTGGGCTATCACTGAAAAATTTAAGGATTATTTAGTGTACTCTAAATTCACGGTAATCTCAGACCACAATCCACTCCGATACCTGGCAACGGCTAACTTAGGTGCAATTGAACACCGCTGGGTGGCCCAACTCGCTGAGTTCACTTTTGAAGTACAGTATAAACCTGGAAGGCAGAACATCAATGCTGACACCCTGTCTAGATTGCCTCTGGAGGAGGAATCAGAAGAGGGCGAGGATCTGGAGAAAGACTTCCTAGTCATTCCTGCAGATGTCGTGCGTACGTGTTTGTGGCTAGAGAATCCAAAGCCCGAGGACGAAGTGACGGTAAAGGATGCAGTACAAAACCTGGTAAAAGGGGAGAGCGCAATAATCTCGGGGTACTCATGGGAGGAGATTCAAACTCTGCAACGAGAAGGTGATGTTGGACCTGTCTTAGTGGCAGTCATGCGCCGAACGAGGCCAGACCGGAGATTTGGGGCCAGATACCCCCAGTCTAAGAAGCTAGCCAGACAGTGGGAACGACTTAGATTACATCGTGGAGTGCTGTTCCGGGTAACATATCATCCCCGAGATGGTGAAGAAGTGTGGCAGTTAGTGGTGCCTGTGTCACTCCGCCGTCAAGTTTATGAAGCCAGGCATGATCATGGGGGGCATTTTGGAGACAGGAGCACTCTGGAGGTAATGAGGAGAAACTATTACTGGCCCACGATGGGTAGCGACGTGCAAGTGTGGATCCGTCAATGCAAACGGTGTGCCTTAGCCAAGGATGTGTTTCCTCCCAACCGAGCCCCTTTGACCTGTACTAATGTGACTGCCCCAATGGAGGTCCTAGCGATGGATTACACAAGGCTAGAGAGATCTTCAGAGGGGTATGAGAACATACTGGTTCTCACGGACATGTTCACCCGATTTACTGTTGCAGTTCCAACTAGAAACCAGACAGCGCGGACAACGGCTGAAGCCCTCATAAAACACTGGTTTGTGTACTATGGTTGTCCGGCACGGTTACACTCGGATCAGGGGAGGAATTTTGAATCAGAGGTGATATCTGAATTGTGTAAACTATATGGCATAGCCAAAAGCAGAACAACACCCTATCACCCGCAAGGAAACGCTCAGTGCGAGAGATTTAACCGGACAATGCATGACATGCTAAGAACGCTCCCGCCAGAAAAGAAGCGAGCCTGGCAGGAACATCTCCCTGAGCTGGTGTTGGCCTATAACAGCCATGTCCATTCATCGACAGGTTACGCTCCTTTTTATCTCATGTTTGGGAGGGATCCCAGGTTGCCATTGGATATTCTGGACAGAGAGGGCCCTGAGGAGGATGAGGTGACCAATTTGGATGACTGGGTCAAAGGTCACCATGACAGGCTGAAGATAGCCTGTGACGTTGCTCTCAATACAACTAAAGACACAGCCCGAAGTAGGAAAAGGACTTATGATCGCAAGTCCAGTGGGGCTCTCATCAGGCCTGGGGACCGTGTACTAGTTCGTAACCATAGACACCGGGGGCGTAATAAAATACAGGACAAATGGGAGTCAAATCCCCACATTGTAGTCGCTCACAACAATCCCGAGCTACCAGTTTATACCATCCGGCCTGAACGAGGAGGTCCTGAGAGAGTCGTACATAGGGACCAGTTGAAACATTGCACCCTTAGTCCAGATAGGGACTATAGGAGGCGTAGATCAGTACACTCCGAGGAGGCTGAAACCAATTGGGAAATGGTTCTAGTCCCACAAACCGAATATAGAGAGGGACAGAGTGGGGCAAACCCAAACCCTAACGAGAATGGCCAGATCCTTCAAACTGACCCAGTATTACCCGAGGATAGGGAAATAGAAAATATGGGTAACGAACTACCAGTCTTAAGAAGGTCCCAGAGGGCTAATAAGGGTGTACTTCCTGTTAGACTTAGAGATAATTATGTTATTGGTTCTATGTAGTGTTTTAATGAATATTGTTATGTATGGTATTAAGAAGCAGATGTGGAATGTTAAATATGTTAAATGTTCTTTTGATAATTGTTAATGGGTTTTTAATATAATATAATGTGGGTATATGTTGTTATTATGGGGCCCGGATGTACCGGTGTGAATATTGTAGCTGTGGCAGAATTTTAGCAAGGGGGAATGTAAGGGGACTGTTGCCCCTTACTAACACTCAGTGGGGGTGTTTT
>NW_020702710.1:0-5213 GCF_002925995.2 Terrapene triunguis | reverse complement strand
GTCTCTGTACACAGAGAGCTGTTACCCTTCCCTTCATAGTTATGACACGCCCCCCAAATCACAGATAGTGTTGGACGTTCGGTTCCACACTGGCTGTGATTTCTTCCTGGAGTTTTAGGAGAAAACAGAGTTAATAAGACATACTACTGATTATATAAAAACTAACAATGTTTCATTCCAAGAACAATGGTTAACCAGTTAACTCTGGGAAACTTTCCCGGGAGAGTGCATCAGCCACTTTGTTAGAAGCTCCCGAAATGTGTTGTATTTCAAAATCAAAATCTTGGAGAGCTAAACTCCACCGAAGAAGTTTTTTGTTATTTCCCTTGGCGGTATGAAGCCACTGTAGCGCAGCATGGTCTGTTTGTAGTTGGAAACGCCGTCCCCAAACATATGGGCGTAGCTTTTCCAGCGCGTACACAATGGCGTAGCATTCCTTTTCGCTGATTGACCAGTGACTTTCCCTCTCAGACAGTTTTTTGCTGAGAAACACGACAGGATGGAATTCTTGATCCGGTCCTTCCTGCATTAAAACTGCTCCCACGCCTCTCTCGGAAGCATCTGTGGTTACTAGGAACGGTTTGTCAAAGTCTGGGGCCCTTAGCACAGGGTCAGACATGAGTGTTGCCTTAAGCTGGTTAAAGGCCTTTTGACACTCATCAGTCCACTGAACTGCATTTGGCTGTTTCTTTCTGGTTAGGTCTGTCAGCGGGGCGGCGATTTGGCTGTAGTGTGGTACAAATCGCCTATAATATCCGGCCAAGCCTAAGAAGGATTGGACCTGTTTCTTTGACTTTGGAACCGGCCACTTTTGGATAGCATCCACTTTGGCCTGTAGGGGATTTATAGTTCCTTGACCCACCTGGTGCCCCAGGTACGTCACTCTGTTTTGGCCTATTTGACACTTTTTAGCCTTAACAGTTAGTCCTGCCTGTCGGATGCGCTCGAAGACTTTTCCCAGGTGCTCCAGGTGTTCTGTCCATGAATCAGAAAAAATGGCCACATCATCGAGGTAGGCAACTGCAGATTCTCCCAATCCCGCTAGGAGACCATCTACAAGTCTTTGGAAGGTGGCGGGTGCATTTCGCAACCCGAAAGGGAGTACATTGAATTCGTACACCCCTGCCTGGGTGACGAAGGCTGACTTTTCCTTAGCGGGTTCATCTAGTGGTACTTGCCAGTACCCTTTGGTTAAGTCTAAAGTAGAGATGAATTGGGCATGTCCCAATTTTTCCAATAGCTCATCTGTGCGTGGCATTGGATAGTTGTCAGGACGAGTTACAGCATTTAGCTTACGGTAGTCCACGCAAAAGCGTATTTCCCCATCTGGTTTGGGAACTAGAACCACTGGAGATGCCCATGCACTGTTAGAGGGGCGGATTATACCCATCTGTAGCATGTCCTGGATCTCCCTTTGTATAGCCGCTTGGGCATGAGGTGACTCCCGGTAGGGTGGGGTTCTAATTGGGTGAGCATTACCTGTGTCAATGGAGTGGTATGCCCGTTCGGTCCGTCCTGGAGTGGCTGAGAAAATCGGTGCAAAGCTTGTGCACAGCTCCTTGATCTGCTGTCGCTGCAGACGTCCCAGGGTCGTGGAGAGGTTCACCTCTTCCACGCCACCATTCCTTTTTCCTTCGTAGTAGACACCTGCCGGCCACTCCGCGTCATCTGTTTCCTGGGCTGTAAACTGGCAAACGTTTAATTCTCTGGAATAAAAGGGCTTAAGAGAATTAACATGGTATACCTTAGGCTTTATGTTGGAGGTGGGGGAGGCTATGAGATAGTTAACAGCTCCTAGGCGCTCCTGGACCGTGAATGGTCCTTCCCACGACGCTTCCATTTTATGGGCCTGGAGCGCCTTTAAGACCATGACTTGGTCTCCTACTTTGAAGGACCGTTCTCTGGAATGTTTATCATACCAGGCCTTTTGCTCTTCCTGAGCATCCTTTAGGTTTTCTTTAGCAAGGGCTAAAGAGTGTCGGAGGGTGTTTTGTAGGTTGCTTACAAAGTCTAGAATGTTAGTTCCTGGAGAAGGCGTAAACCCCTCCCATTGCTGCTTCACCAACTGTAATGGCCCCTTAACCTCGCGGCCATACACAAGTTCAAATGGTGAAAACCCTAAACTGGGATGTGGTACCGCCCTGTAGGCAAAAAGCAACTGCTGCAACACTAGGTCCCAATCATTGGAGTGTTCATTTACGAATTTACGTATCATGGGCCCCAAAGTTCCGTTAAACCTCTCCACCAGACCATTGGTTTGATGGTGATGAGGGGTGGCAACCAAGTGATTCACCCCATGAGCTTCCCACAGGGTTTTCATGTTCCCTGCCAGGAAATTAGTTCCCGAATCTGTAAGGATGTCGGAGGGCCAACCTACCCTGGCGAAAATGTCTGCTAATGCCTGGCACACACTTTTAGCCTTGGTGTTGCTTAAGGGTACAGCTTCCGGCCATCGGGTAGCAAAATCCATGAAAGTCAGTACGTACTGCTTTCCTCTGGGTGTCTTCCTTGGGAAAGGACCCAGGATATCCACAGCTACTCGCTGAAATGGGACCTCAATTATGGGTAGTGGCTGGAGAGGGGCTTTAACCTGGTCTTGGGGCTTTCCCACTCGTTGGCACACCTCACAAGACCGGACATAATTAGCAACGTCCTTGCCCATTCCCTCCCAGTGGAAGGACTTCCCCAACCGGTCTTTGGTTCTGTTCACCCCAGAATGGCCACTGGGATGATCATGGGCTAAGCTCAAGAGCTTTACCCGATACTTAGTGGGAACTACCAACTGTCTTTGAGGATGCCAGTCTTCCTGGTGCCCACCAGAAAGAGTCTCCTTGTATAAAAGTCCTTGTTCTACAACAAACCGGGATCGGTTAGAAGAGCTGAGAGGCGGTGGGGTGCTCCGTGCCGCCGCCCAAGCTTTCTGAAGGCTGTCATCTGCTTCCTGCTCGGCCTGGAACTGTTCCCTTGATGCTGGAGACATCAGTTCCTTCTTGGACTGTGGACTGGGGCTTGGTCCCTCTGGAAGCGATGCAGGTGCTGGGACTGTTTCCATTGACTGTGAACCGCTGTCCGCTGGTGCACTATGTGGTATCTCAGGCTCTGGCTGAGCCTCTTGGGTAGGGTTATCTGCTGCTTCCGCCAGTTCAGGCTCGCTGGTGCCCTCTGGCATTGGAGTTGTAGACGGGTTTGCAAGCGCTGGACTCAGTGCCGGCAATGGTTCTGGTGCTGGTTGCGTTGCCAGTTCCGGTTCCGGGACTGGCTTTGGCTGGGTCTCGGGGATTGGATCCACTACGGCTGTTGCAGTCGTTGGCAGGGGATCCGGTTCCACCACCTGTGTTTGGGTCTCCGGTAACACAGACGGGGCTCTGGTGGACGGCTCAGGAACAGGGATGGGGGTGAAAGCTTGCTTAGCCTGGCTGCGGGTGACTATTCCCACCCTCTTGGCTAGCTTCACATGGTTGGCCAAGTCTTCCCCCAGCAGCATGGGGATGGGATAATTGTCATATACTGCAAAAGTCCACATTCCTGCCCAGCCCTTGTACTGGACATGCAACTGGGCTGTAGGCAAGGTTACAGACTGTGACACGAAGGGTTGAATTGTCACTGTAGCCTCCGGGTTGATGAGTTTGGGGTCCACTAGGGATTGGTGGATAGTTGACACTTGTGCCCCAGTATCCCTCCAAGCGATAAGCTTCTTACCGCCCACTCTCAAGGTTTCCCTTCGCTCCGAGGGTATGAGAGAGGCATCTGGGTCTGGGGATCTTTGGTGTGACTGGGGTGTAATGAACTGTAATCGGTTGGGGTTCTTGGGGCAGTGAGCCTTTATATGCCCCAGTTCATTACATTTAAAACATCGCCCTGCTAAGGTATCACCGGGGCGATGTTGGTTGGTGGAGACTGGTGGGGTGGGGTGAGAAGGCGTCTGGGGTTTCCCTTGGGATGTGGGTGGGGCCTTGGGTTGTCCCCGGTGATAAGGTTTTGTTTCGGCTTGCCCCTTCTGATATTCGCTCCAACTGCTACTAGCTTTTTTCTTTTCTGTCACCTCCACCCATTTGGCTCCAATCTCCCCCGCCTCGGTTACAGTTTTGGGCTTCCCATCTAGGATGTACCTTTCTATTTCCTCAGGAACACCCTCTAAAAACTGCTCCATTTGCAATAGGAAGGGCAACTCTTCCGTAGATTTAACACTTGCTCCTGATATCCAGGCATCCCAATTTTTTTGAATGTGGTAGGCATGCCGGGTAAAGGACACATCTGGTTTCCACCTTAGGGCTCTGAACCGCCGACGGGCATGCTCAGGTGTTAGCCCCATTCTGATTCTGGCCTTGTTTTTAAAAAGTTCATAACTGTTCATGTGTTCCTTAGGCATTTCAGCCGCCACCTCTGCTAAGGGTCCACTGAGCTGCGGTCTCAGCTCTACCATGTACTGGGTTAGAGGGATGTTGTATCCAAGGCAGGCCCTTTCAAAATTTTCCAAGAAGGCCTCAGTATCATCGCCTGCCTTGTAGGTGGGGAATTTCCTGGGATGGGAAGTGGTACCTGGAGAGGAGTTGTTAGGATGGTCTGCTGCATCCTGCCTAGTCCTTGCTGCTTCCAGTTCCATCTCTCTCTTGTGGGCCTCCTGTTTGGCTTTTTCTTCTCTTTCATGGGCCTCCTGTTTGGCTTTTTCTTCTCTTTCATGGGCCTCCTGTTTGGCTTTTTCCTCGAGTTTTTTAATTTCAAGCAGTCTCTGATGTTTTCTCTCGTTTTCTTCTGCTTCTAGTCTGGCCAGTTCTATTTTGTTAGTTACTTCTTTGGCAGTCATTTTCCTGTTTTCTTGTGCTGGGTCACACCCTCTGCAGTTGACTGAAACTGGGATGGTACTTAGCTCTGGCTGCTGCTGAGTTAACAGAGACTTTCTAACAAGCTACTCCCGAGGATGTAAAAAGGAAAAAAAAACAATTCAACTTGTAAATGATCTTTACCAGTCAGTCAAAGTTTGCTCCCTTTGAACCCTTCTCTTAACAAAGGACCTCGTTAAAAAAAACTTAACACCTCTGCCTTCAGGCAAGGAGAGATAAGATATGCATCTACCTTCAGCTCTGCTCTCCAAGCAGCTAGAAGGAAAAAAAAAAAAAATCTCTTACTGGCTTTTGGGTTAAAACGATCTCCACCGCTATGCCACCATGTCAAGGCTGGATCCCCACTTTGAACTTTAGGGTTCAAATGTAGGG
>NW_020702709.1:0-4680 GCF_002925995.2 Terrapene triunguis | reverse complement strand
GTCTCTGTACACAGAGAGCTGTTACCCTTCCCTTCATAGTTATGACACGCCCCCCAAATCACAGATAGTGTTGGACGTTCGGTTCCACACTGGCTGTGATTTCTTCCTGGAGTTCTAGGAGAAAACAGAGTTAATAAGACATACTACTGATTATATAAAAACTAACAATGTTTCATTCCAAGAACAATTGTTAACCAGTTAACTCTGGGAAACTTTCCCGGGAGAGTGCATCAGCCACTTTGTTAGAAGCTCCCGAAATGTGTTGTATTTCAAAATCAAAATCTTGGAGAGCTAAACTCCATCGAAGAAGTTTTTTGTTATTTCCCTTGGCGGTATGAAGCCACTGTAGCGCAGCATGGTCTGTTTGTAGTTGGAAACGCCGTCCCCAAACATATGGGCGTAGCTTTTCCAGCGCGTACACAATGGCGTAGCATTCCTTTTCGCTGATTGACCAGTGGCTTTCCCTCTCAGACAGTTTCTTGCTGAGAAACACGACAGGATGGAATTCTTGATCCGGTCCTTCCTGCATTAAAACTGCTCCCACGCCTCTCTCGGAAGCATCTGTGGTTACTAGGAACGGTTTGTCAAAGTCTGGGGCCCTTAGCACAGGGTCAGACATGAGTGTTGCCTTAAGCTGGTTAAAGGCCTTTTGACACTCATCAGTCCACTGAACTGCATTTGGCTGTTTCTTTCTGGTTAGGTCTGTCAGCGGGGCGGCGATTTGGCTGTAGTGTGGTACAAATCGCCTATAATATCCGGCCAAGCCTAAGAAGGATTGGACCTGTTTCTTTGACTTTGGAACCGGCCACTTTTGGATAGCATCCACTTTGGCCTGTAGGGGATTTATAGTTCCTTGACCCACCTGGTGCCCCAGGTACGTCACTCTGTTTTGGCCTATTTGACACTTTTTAGCCTTAACAGTTAGTCCTGCCTGTCGGATGCGCTCGAAGACTTTTCCCAGGTGCTCCAGGTGTTCTGTCCATGAATCAGAAAAAATGGCCACATCATCGAGGTAGGCAACTGCAGATTCTCCCAATCCCGCTAAGAGACCATCTACAAGTCTTTGGAAGGTGGCGGGTGCATTTCGCAACCCGAAAGGGAGTACATTGAATTCGTACACCCCTGCCTGGGTGACGAAGGCTGACCTTTCCTTAGCGGGTTCATCTAGTGGTACTTGCCAGTACCCTTTGGTTAAGTCTAAAGTAGAGATGAATTGGGCATGTCCCAATTTTTCCAATAGCTCATCTGTGCGTGGCATTGGATAGTTGTCAGGACGAGTTACAGCATTTAGCTTACGGTAGTCCACGCAAAAGCGTATTTCCCCATCTGGTTTGGGAACTAGAACCACTGGAGATGCCCATGCACTGTTAGAGGGGCGGATTATACCCATCTGTAGCATGTCCTGGATCTCCCTTTGTATAGCCGCTTGGGCATGAGGTGACTCCCGGTAGGGTGGGGTTCTAATTGGGTGAGCATTACCTGTGTCAATGGAGTGGTATGCCCGTTCGGTCCGTCCTGGAGTGGCTGAGAAAATCGATGCAAAGCTTGTGCACAGCTCCTTGATCTGCTGTCGCTGCAGACGTCCCAGGGTCGTGGAGAGGTTCACCTCTTCCACGCCACCATTCCTTGTTCCTTCGTAGTAGACACCTGCAGGCCACTCCGCGTCATCTGTTTCCTGGGCTGTAAACTGGCAAACATTTAATCCTCTGGAATAAAAGGGCTTAAGAGAATTAACATGGTATACCTTAGGCTTTATGTTGGAGGTGGGGGAGGCTATGAGATAGTTAACAGCTCCTAGGCGCTCCTGGACCGTGAATGGTCCTTCCCACGACGCTTCCATTTTATGGGCCTGGAGCGCCTTTAAGACCATGACTTGGTCTCCTACTTTGAAGGACCGTTCTCTGGAATGTTTATCATACCAGGCCTTTTGTTCTTCCTGAGCATCCTTTAGGTTTTCTTTAGCAAGGGCTAAAGAGTGTCGGAGGGTGTTTTGTAGGTTGCTTACAAAGTCTAGAATGTTAGTTCCTGGAGAAGGCGTAAACCCCTCCCATTGCTGCTTCACCAACTGTAATGGCCCCTTAACCTCGCGGCCATACACAAGTTCAAATGGTGAAAACCCTAAACTGGGATGTGGTACAGCCCTGTAGGCAAAAAGCAACTGCTGCAACACTAGGTCCCAATCATTGGAGTGTTCATTTATGAATTTACGTATCATGGCCCCCAAAGTTCCATTAAACCTCTCCACCAGACCATTGGTTTGATGGTGATGAGGGGTGGCAACCAAGTGATTCACCCCATGAGCTTCCCACAGGGTTTTCATGTTCCCTGCCAGGAAATTAGTTCCCGAATCTGTAAGGATGTCGGAGGGTCAACCTACCCTGGCAAAAATGTCTGCTAATGCCTGGCACACACTTTTAGTCTTGGTGTTGCTTAAGGGTACAGCTTCCGGCCATCGGGTAGCAAAATCCATGAAAGTCAGTACGTACTGCTTTCCTCTGGGTGTCTTCTTTGGGAAAGGACCCAGAATATCCACAGCTACTCGCTGAAATGGGACCTCAATTATGGGTAGTGGCTGGAGAGGGGCTTTAACCTGGTCTTGGGGCTTTCCCACTCGTTGGCACACCTCACAAGACCGGACATAATTAGCAACGTCCTTGCCCATTCCCTCCCAGTGGAAGGACTTCCCCAACCGGTCTTTGGTTCTGTTCACCCCAGAATGGCCACTGGGATGATCATGGGCTAAGCTCAAGAGCTTTACCCGATACTTAGTGGGAACTACCAACTGTCTTTGAGGATGCCAGTCTTCCTGGTGCCCACCAGAAAGAGTCTCCTTGTATAAAAGTCCTTGTTCTACAACAAACCGGGATCGGTTAGAAGAGCTGAGAGGCGGTGGGGTGCTCCGTGCCGCCGCCCAAGCTTTCTGAAGGCTGTCATCTGCTTCCTGCTCGGCCTGGAACTGTTCCCTTGATGCTGGAGACATCAGTTCCTCCTTGGACTGTGGACTGGGGCTTGGTCCCTCTGGAAGCGATGCAGGTGCTGGGACTGTTTCCATTGACTGTGAACCGCTGTCCGCTGGTGCACTATGTGGTATTTCAGGCTCTGGCTGAGCCTCTTGGGTAGGGTTATCTGCTACTTCCGCCAGTTCAGGCTCGCTGGTGCCCTCTGGCATTGGAGTTGTAGATGGGTTTGCAAGCGCTGGACTCAGTGCTGGCAATGGTTCTGGTGCTGGTTGCGTTGCCAGTTCCGGTTCTGGGACTGGCTTTGGCTGGGTCTCTGGGATTGGATCCACTACGGCTGTTGCAGTCGTTGGCAGGGGATCCGGTTCCACCACCTGTGTTTGGGTCTCCGGTAACACCGACGGGGCTCTGGTGGACGGCTCAGGAACAGGGATGGGGGTGAAAGCTTGCTTAGCCTGGCTGCGGGTGACTATTCCCACCCTCTTGGCTAGCTTCACATGGTTGGCCAAGTCTTCCCCCAGCAGCATGGGGATGGGATAATTGTCATAGACTGCAAAAGTCCACATTCCTGCCCAGCCCTTGTACTGGACATGCAACTGGGCTGTAGGCAAGGTTACAGACTGTGACACGAAGGGTTGAATTGTCACTGTAGCCTCCGGGTTGATGAGTTTGGGGTCCACTAGGGATTGGTGGATAGTTGACACTTGTGCCCCAGTGTCCCTCCAAGCGATAACCTTCTTTCCGCCCACTCTCAAGGTTTCCCTTCGCTCCGAGGGTATGAGAGAGGCATCTGGGTCTGGGGATCTTTGGTGTGATTGGGGTGTAATGAACTGTAATCGGTTAGGGTTCTTGGGGCAGTGAGCCTTTATATGCCCCAGTTCATTACATTTAAAACATCGCCCTGCTAAGGTATCACCGGGGCGATGTTGGTTGATGGAGACTGGTGTGGTGGGGTGAGAAGGCGTCTGGGGTTTCCCTTGGGATGTGGGTGGGGCCTTGGGTTGTCCCCGGTGGTAAGGTTTTGTTTCGGCTTGCCCCTTCTGATATTCGCTCCAACTGCTACTAGCTTTTTTCTTTTCTGTCACCTCCACCCATTTGGCTCCAATCTCCCCCGCCTCGGTTACAGTTTTGGGCTTCCCATCTAGGATGTACCTTTCTATTTCCTCAGGAACACCCTCTAAAAACTGCTCCATTTTTACTAGGGAAAGCAGATCTTCCAGAGATTTAACATTTGCTCCTGATACCCAGGCATCACAATTTTTGTCAATGTGGTAGGCATGCCGGGTAAATGACACATCTGGTTTCCACCTTAGGGCTCTGAACCGCCGACGGGCATGCTCGGGTGTTAGCCCCATTCTGAGTCTGGCCTTGTTTTTAAAAAGTTCATAACTGTTCATGTGTTCCTTAGGCATTTCAGCCGCCACCTCTGCTAAGGGTCCACTGAGCTGCGGTCTCAGCTCTACCATGTACTGGGGTGGAGGGATGCTGTATCCAAGGCAGGCCCTTTCAAAATTTTCTAAGAAGGCCTCAGTATCATCGCCTGCCTTGTAGGTGGGGAATTTCCTGGGATGGGAAGTGGTACCTGGAGAGGAGTTGTTAGGATGGTCTGATGCATCCTGCCTAGTCCTTGCTGCTTCCAGTTCCATCTCTTTTTCTTTCAGCTCCATCTCTCTTTTATGGGCCTCCTGTTTGGCTTTTTCTTCTCTTTCATGGGCCTCCTGTT
>NW_020702708.1:0-1027 GCF_002925995.2 Terrapene triunguis | reverse complement strand
GCGCAGCGAGGCACCGTCGACGAGCCGGCACCGCTCCCCTTCTAAGAAGCAAGGGCAGAGTCGGCGGCGCCGGGAGAAAGAACAGGGTGAGGCCAGAACCGCGTTGCGCAGCCCACGATCCCCATTGGGACCGAGACCTCTGACTCGGGTGGAGCGGAGTAGTCGGGTGCCGTCCACACGCGCCTCGCCAGAGGTGAGAATGCCTTTGACGCCGGAGGCAGCTCAGGCTGCGTGCGGCATCACGACGCTTCCGGTACCGGGAGCGCTGCCTCATGGGAAGCCACCGCTGAGTGCCCATCAACCTTCTCCGGATGTCTCGGCACTGTCCCGAGTTGAAGGGCCGAGCTGCGGACTATGGCGTGCCTCCATGCTGCGAGCAGGGTCGTCTGTGAGCTAGCTTACCTCCTCCACTCAGGGAGGCACTAAAAGACGTCGTCGCTCCTCTTCGAGCCTTACCCACAGGGACAGGTCTCATCGTCGTCGGCACCGACGTTCATACTCCGGCACCCGCCGTGGAAGGCGCCATGCTCGGAGTTCATCATGGGAGTCCTAGGCACCGAGGCGTCGTAGTCTTGGGCGCCGGAGAGAATACAGGGATAGCACCCCCGACTCCTACCTGTCTTCCTCCTCCAGGGGCCGTAGACGTCATGTTCAGGACCGCTCCAGCCGTTCGTACGGCACCGTTCGTTCGTCCCAAACCTCCGCTTCGGCACACAGCCATCCCTCTTTGACTCGCGCGGTGCCGCGGGACCAGACAGCCCTCCCGGGCCCCCTCGTTTCCCAGGGCCAGGCCGTTCCCTGGCAGGGACAGTGGTGCCAGTGGGCACTGTGGCACCAGCACCGCCAGGACCCCGCTCCGTGGCGGGAGTGTCCCAGGCCCAGCCAATGTCGCTACCTCGGCACCGGGATGAGGCAGTGGGCACCGACCCTCCAGCACCGACTCGGGCCCCGGGTCAGGATGTCGAGCTACCGGTACCGCTGGGTACCGACGACACCGCGCCACCGACCTCCTCGGCACCGGATGACT
>NW_020702707.1:0-1109 GCF_002925995.2 Terrapene triunguis | reverse complement strand
TCTCCATGAGAAGGGCGTCCTGGCTTTCGCTCTCTAGACTATCGGCTAAGTCCCAGTCGATCATGCAGAACCTGCCGTTCGAGGGTTGGGCCCTGTTTGCAGATCAAACAGACACACGTCTGCATAGGACGAAAGACTCCCATACCACCCTGCAGACGCTGGGCGTGTACGTCCCGCCGGCCAAGGACAAACCCACGCCTCACACATCCACTCTACAGGCTCGGGGTAGATATGAGTCCCCGCCTACGAAACAGCGGCAGCAGAGGTGCAGGTCACAACACCAATCCCATTCGGCCCCTCGTCCCAGGCCCTCTAAGGCCAGGAGGCCAGGGGAGCGGCGTTTTTGACTGGGGGGGTGTCAATGGGCCTGTTGCCAGGTTAACCCACCCCCCCCTCCTTTCCCCCCCCCCCCCCCCCCCCCCCAGTTAATAAAGTTCAGGTTTGCAAATCTTTTAGCTGCCTTCCATCTGCAATGGTTCCGTACCACTACGGACGGCTGCGTCTTCAACACTATATATCTGAGGAACAGGTTGCAGTTTGTTTCACCCCCTTCCAGTTGCCCTCCGGCCAGGGTGTCGGCGGAGGACCCGGCACATGCGCTCCTTCTAGATCAGGAGGTACAGCGCCTCCTCTCCCTGGGAGCCGTGGAGAGGGTACCTTGGGAATTCCGGGGCAAGGGATTCTAGTCGTCAAACAGATGACTGGTTACGACTTATTTACTTGTTCTTAAAAGAAAATAAAAAGGACCTGAGTCTCCTCCCTGTCATTAACCCCCTGCTCAACCAATCAGGGTAGACACTGAGAGGCGGGAGGCTGAGAGTTCTCACCAGAGAGCCCAAACGGAGGCCCAGGTCACCGGTAGGGATCACTGTCCGAGGACTATTTCAGCCCCACTTTCTTGGGTGCACCTCCCACAATGGGAGATGCAGAGCACCCCCCGCAACACACACACACCACTCCTGGTGGTGGGAGGGAAACAGGAGAAAGGACAAAAGAAGTAAGAGATGAAGAGAAAGGAAGGAGGAATGGAGGAAAAGGTCAAACGAAAAAGACAAACCCTAATGTCCCCAGTGATTCCACGGGACAAAATCCCAGGTGGGCTATCAAAT
>NW_020702706.1:0-1308 GCF_002925995.2 Terrapene triunguis | reverse complement strand
ACATCAAGAGATGGAGAATCCACCACTTTCCCTTTTAGTGAGTGCCAAGGGGCTCCATTTCCCCTTCCACTAGCTCCCCATTTACAGTGAGCCAGAGCAGTACCTGCAGCAGGGAGCGGGAGTTGCTGATGGCCTCAGAGGCACAGCCCCTGCAGTGTCTCAGGCACCTGGCGCAAGTGCGGATGATGCGGAGCTGGTGCATCACTTTGGCCGTGACGTCCTCCTGCTGCAAGGGAACGAGAACCTGTCAGAGACTCAAACGCCCCGAGGAATCAGGGGGAATTAAGGGCACCTGGAACCAGCAGTATTTCCACCCAGCACCTGCCCACCACTGACGGATGAATTCACCTCCTGAACCCCAGAATAGAGTCTTCTTGTCCTTTCTAGTAACCTCCAGTGCCAACCCCCCTCCTTGTAGGATGAGCTCCTGCTACCTCCCCCTCAGTGCCCTTGACAGCTGTTCCACCTCCAAACCACAGCTCAAGTTCTCAGAACCCTCTTCTCCACCCCCACCCAAGTTGGGCAGGGAGGCAGCTCTAGCAGGGGGGGCAGGAGGGATTCTGGCAGCACTGAAGTGGGTTGCGGGGAGGTTGAGATCTTGCCCCAAGTCATCCCAGACACTAATGCTAAGCCACAGGATGGCAGCATCTAGTGTCAGTGGAGTCCAAGCACTATTTCAATCCCACAGTTTTGGATGAACTTCCCACAAGGGGAGGTGAAGAGCACCCCCAGCAAAACACACACACACACACACACACACGCACACACACACCACTCCTGGTGGTGGGAGGGGAACAAGAGAAAGGACAAAAGAAGTAAGAGATGAAGAGAAAGGAAGGAGGGATGGAGGAAAAGGTCAAACGAAAAGGACAAACCCTAAGTTCCCAGTGATTCCACGGGACAAAATCCCAGGTGGGCTATAAAATTCTGCCACCTTGAATTAGTGTTTTCCATGCCTGGAACTCAGCTGGCACCAGGTGGATCAGACTGAACAGGTTACAAACCTCTCCGAGGCTCTTACCTTCTCAACAGGGATGTCTGTTTTCTAGTAAAATCAGTAAAAGGAAAGGAGAAAACTCGAAAGAGGTTCCTCCTCGCACTCACCTACGGGAACCCTAATACTCTCTCAAAGAGAGACCTCAAGAAGGAGAATTGCTGAAGCTAAGCCACAGGGGTCTACGAGGTTTTCCTGGCTCTGCACCCCTATCCTGCCTGGCTCATGTCAGCATCTCTCTGTGAGGTCACCACCTCCCCACCACCGTTGACCAATAGGCTGAGGTCCTGCAAAAGGCCTTTGTGATGTCACTG
>NW_020702705.1:0-2049 GCF_002925995.2 Terrapene triunguis | reverse complement strand
TCCTGCTGCAAGGGAACGAGAACCTGTCAGAGACTCAAACGCCCCGAAGAATCAGGGGGAATTAAGGGCACCTGGAACCAGCAGTATTTCCACCCAGCACCTGCCCACCACTGAGGGATGAATTCACCTCCTGAACCCCAGAATGGAGTCTTCTTGTCCTTTCTAGTAACCTCCAGTGCCAACCCCCCTCCTTGTAGGGTGAGCTCCTGCTACCTCCCCCTCAGTACCCTTGACAGCTGTTCCACCTCCAAACCACAGCTCAAGTTCTCAGAACCCTCTTCTCCACCCCCACCCAAGTTGGGCAGGGAGGCAGCTCTAGCAGGGGGGGCAGGAGGGATTCTGGCAGCACTGAAGTGGGTTGCGGGGAGGTTGAGATCTTGCCCCAAGTCATCCCAGACACTAATGCTAAGCCACAGGATGGCAGCATCTAGTGCCATTGGAGTCCAAGCACTATTTCAATCCCACAGTTTTGGATGAACTTCCCACAAGGGGAGGTGAAGAGCACCTCCAGCAACACACACACACACACACACCACTCCTGGTGGAGGGAGGGGAACAGGAGAAAGGACAAAAGAAGTAAGAGATGAAGAGAAAGGAAGGAGGGATGGAGGAAAAGGTCAAACGAAAAGGACAAACCCTAATGTCCCCAGTGATTCCATGGGACAAAATCCCAGGTGGGCTATAAAATTCTGCCACCTTGAACTAGTGTTTTCCATGTCTGGAACTCAGCTGGCACCAGGTGGATCAGACTGAACAGGTTACAAACCTCTCCGAGGCTCTTACCTTCTCAACAGGGATGTCTGTTTTCTAGTAAAATCAGTAAAAGGAAAGGAGAAAACTCGAAAGAGGTTCCTCCTCGCACTCACCTACGGGAACCCTAATACTCTCTCAAAGAGAGACCTCAAGAAGGAGAATTGCTGAAGCTAAGCCACAGAGGTCTCCGAGGTTTTCCTGGCTCTTCGCCCCTATCCTGCCTGGCTCATGTCAGCATCTCTCTGTGAGGTCACCACCTCCCCACCACCTTTGACCAATAGGCTGAGGTCCTGCAAAAGGCCTTTGTGATGTCACTGCCACACACACCCCTCCCCTGAAGTGCTATTGTCCTGCCGCTGACCAGACACTTTGAAGGTTTGAGCTACTCCCTGTGGATCACCCCACTTAATGCGTCTTCATTCTAGGAAGCAAGCCGGCTAGACAGTAAAACATCAGAGGCTGCTCCCAACGCTACACTCAGTTTTAACAAAATTAGTAGACTTTATGGCCAGAAGAGACCTTTAGAGCAGCTAATCTAACCCCCTGCATATCATGGGCTTCCTGTATAGTACAATAGTTACTTTTTGGGCACACACATTCCAGAAAGGCATCTAGTCTTCATTAAATGACATCAAGAGATGGAGAATCCACCACTTTCCCTTTTAGTGAGTGCCAAGGGGCTCCATTTCCCCTTCCACTAGCTCCCCATTTACAGTGAGCCAGCGCAGTACCTGCAGCAGGGAGCGGGAGTTGCTGGTGGCCTCAGAGGCACAGTCCCTGCAGTGCCTCAGGCACCTGGCGCAAGTGCTGGATGATGCGGAGCTGGTGCATCACTTTGGCCGTGACGTCCTCCTGCTGCAAGGGAACGAGAACCTGTCAGAAACATTCGTTCGTCCCAAACCTCTGCTTCGGCACAGAGCCGTCCCTCTTCGACTCGCTCGGTGCCACGGGACCAGACAGCCCTCCTGGACCCCCTCGTTTCCCAGGGCCAGGCTGTTCCCTGGCAGGGACATTGGTGCCAGTGGGCACCGTGGCCCCAGGCACCAGCACCACCAGGACCCCGCTTCGTGGCGGGAGTGTCCCAGGCCCAGCCAACGTCGCTACCTCGGCACCGGGATGAGGCAGTGGGCACCGACCCTCCGGCACCGACTCGGGCCCCGGGTCAGGATGTCGAGCTACCGGTACCGATGATACCGCGCCACCGACCTCCTCAGCACCGGATGACTCCGTGGCCGCCCTTCCTCCTGTTTCTCAGGCGGATTTCAAGGCCCACCAGGAGCTGCTCAGGAGGGTGGC
>NW_020702704.1:0-2118 GCF_002925995.2 Terrapene triunguis | reverse complement strand
TAGGTCATGTTCTCAAGACCTTTAATCATTCTTGTTGCTCTTCTCTGGACCCTTTCCAATTTCTCCACATCCTTCTTGAAATGCGGTGCCCAGAACTGGACACAATACTCCAGCTGAGGCCTAAGCAGAGCAGAGTAGAGCGGAAGAATGACTTCTCGTGTCTTGCTCACAACACACCTGTTAATACATCCCAGAATCATGTTTGCTTTTTTTGCAACAGCATCACACTGTTGACTCATATTTAGCTTGTGGTCCACTATAACCCCAAGATCCCTTTCTGCCGTACTCCTTCCTAGACAGTCTCTTCCCATTCTGTATGTGTGAAACTGATTTTTCCTTCCTAAGTGGAGCACTTTGCATTTGTCTTTGTTAAACTTCATCCTGTTTACCTCAGACCATTTCTCCAATTTGTCCAGATCATTTTGAATTATGACCCTGTCCTCCAAAGCAGTTGCAATCCCTCCCAGTTTGGTATCATCCGCAAACTTAATAAGCGTACTTTCTATGCCAATATCTAAGTCGTTAATGAAGATATTGAACAGAGCCGGTCCCAAAACAGACCCCTGCGGAACCCCACTCGTTATGCCTTTCCAGCAGGATTGGGAACCATTAACAACAACTCTCTGAGTACGGTTATCCAGCCAGTTATGCACCCACCTTATAGTAGCCCCATCTAAATTGTATTTGCCTAGTTTGTCGATAAGAATATCATGCGAGACCGTATCAAATGCCTTACTAAAGTCTAGGTATACCACATCCACAGCTTCTCCCTTATCCACAAGACTCGTTATCCTATCGAAGAAAGCTATCAGATTGGTTTGACATGATTTGTTCTTTACAAATCCATGCTGGCTGTTCCCTATCACCTTACCACCTTCCAAGTGTTTGCAGATGATTTCCTTAATTACTTGCTCCATTATCTTCCCTGGCACAGAAGTTAAACTAACTGGTCTGTAGTTTCCTCGGTTGTTTTTATTTCCCTTTTTATAGATGGGCACTATATTTGCCCTTTTCCAGTCTTCTGGAATCTCTCCCGTCTCCCATGATTTTCCAAAGATAATAGCTAGAGGCTCAGATACCTCCTCTATTAGCTCCTTGAGTATTCTAGGATGCATTTCATCAGGCCCTGGTGACTTGCAGGCATCTAACTTTTCTAAGTGATTCTTAACTTGTTCTTTTTTTATTTTATCTGCTAAACCTACCCCCTTCCCATTAGCATTCACTAGGTTAGGCATTCCTTCAGACTTCTCGGTGAAGACCGAAACAAAGAAGTCATTAAGCATCTCTGCCATTTCCAAGTTTCCTGTTACTGTTTCTCCCTCTTCACTAAGCAGTGGGCCTACCCTGTCTTTGGTCTTCCTCTTGCTTCTAATGTATTGATAAAAAGTCTTCTTGTTTCCCTTTATTCCCGTAGCTAGTTTGAGCTCATTTTGTGCCTTTGCCTTTCTAATCTTGCCCCTGCATTCCTGTGTTGTTTGCCTATATTCATCCTTTGTAATCTGTCCTAGTTTCCATTTTTTATATGACTCCTTTTTATTTTTTAGATCATGCAAGATCTCGTGGTTAAGCCAAGGTGGTCTTTTGCCACATTTTCTATCTTTCCTAACCAGCGGAATAGCTTGCTTTTGGGCCCTTAATAGTGTCCCTTTGAAAAACTGCCAGCTCTCCTCAGTTGTTTTTCCCCTCAGTCTTGATTCCCATGGGACCTTACCTATCAGCTCTCTGAGCTTACCAAAATCCGCCTTCCTGAAATCCATTGTCTCTATTTTGCTGTTCTCCCTTCTACCCTTCCTTAGAATTGCAAACTCTATGATTTCATGATCACTTTCACCCAAGCTGCCTTCTACTTTCAAATTCTCAACGAGTTCCTCCCTATTTGTTAAAATCAAGTCTAGAACAGCTTCCCCCCTAGTAGCTTTTTCAACCTTCTGAAATAAAAAGTTGTCTGCAATGCAGTCCAAGAATTTGTTGGATAGTCTGTGCCCCCGCTGTGTTATTTTCCCAACATATATCCGGATAGTTGAAGTCCCCCATCACCACCAAATCTTGGGCTTTGGATGATTTTGTTAGTTGTTTAAAAAAAGCCTCATCCACCTCTTCCACCTGGTTAGGTGGCCT
>NW_020702703.1:0-1891 GCF_002925995.2 Terrapene triunguis | reverse complement strand
TCTCCCTATGTTCATAATCACTTAATAAAGAATACATGATTTTTAAACGATAGTGACTTTATTACCTTTGAAAGAAAGCTGGGGGGAGGGTGGGTTGCTTACAGAGAATGAATGAGAATGAAGGGGGCTGGTTTTCATGAAGGGAGAAACAAACAGAAATTTCACACTGTAGCCTGGCCAGTCATGAAACTGGTTTTCAGAGCTTCTCTGATGCACACTGCTTCCTGGTGTGTTCTTCTAATCGCCCTGGTGTCTGGCTGCGCGTAATCAGCAGCCAGGCGATTTGCCTCAGCCTCCCACCCGGACATAAAGGTCTCCCCCTTACTTTCACAGAGATTGTGGAGCACACAGCAAGCAGAAATAACAATGGGGAGATTTCTTTGGCTGAGGTCAGAGCGAGTTAGTAAGCTGCGCCAGCGCGCCTTTAAACGGCCAAATGCACATTCTACCACCATTCTGCACTTGCTCAGCCTGTAGTTAAACAGCTCCTGACTCCTGTCCAGGCTGCCTGTGTATGGCTTCATGAGCCATGGCATTAAGGGGTAGGCTGGGTCCCCAAGGATAACGATAGGCATTTCAACATCACCGACGGTTATTTTCTGGTCCGGGAAGTAAGTCCCTTGCTGCAGCCGTTTAAACAGATTAGTGTTCCTGAAGACGCGTGCATCATGAACCCTTCCCGGCCAGCCCACGTTGATGTCGGTAAAACGTCCCTTGTGATCCACCAGTGCTTGCAGCACCATTGAAAAGTACCCCTTGCGGTTTACGTACTGGGTACCCTGGTGCTCCGGTGCCAAGATAGGGATGTGGGTTCCATCTATCGCCCCACCACAGTTAGGGAATCCCATTGCAGCAAAGCCATCCACTATGACCTGCACATCCCCCAGAGTCACTAGCTTGTGTAGCAGCACCTCAGTGATTGCTTTGGCTACTTGTATCACAGCAGCCCCCACAGTAGATTTGCCCACTCCAAATTGATTCCCCACTGACCGGTAGCTGTCTGGCGTTGCAAGCTTCCACAGGGCTATTGCCACTCGCTTCTCCACTGTGAGGGCTGCTCTCATCCTGGTATTCTGGCGCTTCAGGGCAGGGGAAAGCAAGTCACAAAGTTCCATGAAAGTGCCCTTACGCATGCGAAAGTTCCGCAGCCACTGGGAATCGTCCCACACCTGCAACACTATGCGGTCCCACCAGTCTGTGCTTGTTTCCCGTGCCCAGAATCGGCGTTCCATGCCTATAACCTGCCCCATTAACAGCATGATCTCCAAAGCACCGGGTCCCGCGGCTCGATAGAATTCCATGTCCATGTCCTCATCACTCTCGTCGCCGCGCTGCTGTAGCCTGCTCCTCTGTGCCTGGTTTTCAAGGTTCTTGTTCAGCATAAACTGTATGATAAGGCGCGAGGTATTTACAATGTTCATGACTGCTTTCTTGAGCTGAGCGGGCTCCATGCTTGCCGTGGTATGGAGTCTGCTGCGTTCAGCCAGGAAAAAAGGCGCGAAATGGTTGTCTGCCGTCCGTTGCTTTCATGCAGGGAGAGGGGGAGGGAGGGAGGGAGGGGTGAGGCTGTACCCAGAACCACCAGCGACAATGTTTTGGTCCCATCAGGCACTGGGATCTAAACCCAGAATTCCAATGGGCAGGGGAGACTCCGGGAACTATGGGATAGCTATGGGATAGCTACCCACAGTGCAACGCTCCAGAAATCGACGCTAGCCCCAGTACATGGACGCACACAACCGAATTAGTGTGCTTAGTGTGGCCGCATACAATCGAATTAATACAACCGGTTTACCAAATTCGAATTAGCTAAATTCGAATTAATCGTGTAGTGTAGACGTACCCCTAGTTCCAGCACCTGGCTTGCCCCGGAGGTTGGCCCTTCTGGGGA
>NW_020702702.1:0-2497 GCF_002925995.2 Terrapene triunguis | reverse complement strand
TGGAAACCACTTCAAGCCAGGGGGTGCTGCAGCACACCTGCCCCCCCTCCCTCCCCTAGTACTCCTAGGCCTGGTCCACACTAGGACTTTAATTCGGATTTAGAAGCGTTAATCCGAATTAACCCTTCACCCGTCCACACTACGGAGCCTGTTAATTCGAATTAAAGGGCCCTTTAAATCGATTTCTGAACTCCACCTCGACGAACGGAGTAACGTCAAAATCGATTTTGTTAATCCGAATTAGGGTTAGTGTGGCCACAAATCGATGTTATTGGCCTCCAGGAGCTATCCCACAGTGCACCACTGACCGCTCTGGACAGCAATCTGAACTCGCATGCACTGGCCAGGTAGACAGGAAAAGACCCATTAAAATTTGAATTGCATTTCCTGTTTCCTGTTTGCTCAGCGTGGAGAGCACAGGTGACCCCAGATACCTCAGCTCATCAGCACAGGTAACCATGCAGGCTGATAATCGAAAAAGAGCACCAGCATGGACCACACGGGAGGTACTGGATCTGATCGCTGTATGGGGTGAGGATTCAGTGCTAGCAGAACTTCGTTCAAAGAGACGAAATGCCAAAACTTTTGATAAAATCTCCAAGGGCATGATGGAGAGAGGCCACAATAGGGACTCAGATCAGTGCCGCGTGAAAGTGAAGGAGCTCAGACAAGCCTATCAAAAAACAAAGGAGGCAAACGGTCGCTCCGGGTCAGAGCCGCGGACATGCCGCTTCTACGCAGAGCTGAATGCAATTCTAGGGGGGGCCGCCACCACTACCCCACCTGTGATCGTGCAAACCGGGTCTGGGATAGTCTCTACACCTGAGGATTCTGAGGGTGGGGAAGATGAGGATGAGGAGGAGGAGGAGGAAGATCAGGATCTTGCAGAGAGCACCCAGCACTCCGTTCTCCCCAACAGCCAGGAGCTTTTTCTCACCCTGACTGAAGTACCCTCCCAAGCCTCCCAAGCCAGTAGCCAAGACCATGACCCCATGGAAGGGACCTCAGGTGAGTTTACCTTTTAAAATATAAAACATAGTTCAAAAGCAAGGTTTTTTAATGATTATTTTGCCCTGAGGACTTGGGATGCATTCGCAGCCAGTACAGCTACTGGAAAAGTCTGTTAACGTGTCTGGGGATGGACCGGAAATCCTCCAGGGACATTTCCATGAATCTCTCCTGCAGGTACTCCAAAAGCCTTGCCACAAGGTTTCTGGGCAGTGCCGCTTTATTCCGTCCTCCATGGTAGGACACTTGTCCACGCCATGCTTGCAGCAAGTAATCTGGTATCATTGCCTGACAAAGCCTGGCAGCGTATGGTCCCGGTGTTTGCTGGCATTCAAGCAACATCCGTTCTTTATCTCGCTGTGTAATCCTCAGGAGAGTGATATCGCTCATGGTAACCTGCTTGAAATATGGGAACTTAATTAAGGGGACAGAGGTGGCCGTTCCTACTGTGCTGTTTGCCTGTGGCTGATAAGAAATCCTTCCCTGCAGTTAGCTTTTAGCAGGGGTGGGGGGGGGGGTGGGTTTGGTTTCAGCAGGGATTCCCTGTTACTAGCCACGCGGTCGGCTGCTTGCCTGTGGCTGATAAGAAATCCTTCCCTGCAGTTAGCTTTTAGCAGGGGCGAGGGGGCTTAGTTTGGTTTCTGCCTCTTCAGATCCCCTTTTCATCCCTTCAGTTATCCTTGTCTTTACCCCCTTTGCTTTGTTTCTCCCAAACATCCCTCTCCAAGTGCCCCATGTCTCTGCCTATCCCTTCCCACCTTCCCTTTTCAAGCCTCTCCCACCCAGTTTCTGCCCCACTTTCCCTGAAAGACAATGGCTTACCATGGCTGAATGCAAGCAGAATTCTGTTGCCCGGACCTGCGTCTGTGATCTCTAACACCAAAGCCACAGGCACTCAATATTAAGATGGAAAATGCGACCTTGTACTGAAATCACATGTGCTATGTAATGTGAATAGTGATCACCATGAAAGAGTGCAAGCATTGTTCTGTAAAATGTATCATTTTAAAAACTTCTCTCCTTTTTTTCAACCCTCCCTCTAGCAGCTGCAAATGTCTCAAGCCTCACTCCTGCGTCCAGAAGGCTATCTCAGATAAGGCGTCGTAGAAAGATGACGAGAGAAGACATGTTCAAAGAAATAATGAAATCCACCCACAATCAAAGAGCTCATTTGGATGAGTGGAAGGACACTGTATCTAAATTTAGGAAAGATGCCAGTGACCGTGAGGTCTTGAGGGATGCTCGAGATGAGAGGTGGCAGGCTGCAACGCTGGGGCTGCTGCGTGAGCAAACGGACATGCTCCGGCGTCTGGTGGAGCTTCAGGAACGGGAGCAGGATGTCAGACTGCCGCTGCAGCCGCTGTATAACCTACCTCCCCCCTCACCATGTTCCATATCCTCCTCACCCAGACGTGTAAGAACGCGGGGGGGGATGCTGCGTGCACCCTCTCACTCCACCCCAGGGGAGAGCCCAAGCAAAAGGCTGTCA